>NW_024608487.1:25000-60000 GCF_018296145.1 Oncorhynchus tshawytscha
ACATGCATATAAGGTCAAACCCCTTCCCCAGTCTCTGTCCACCATCTACCATCCCCTCCTTCAGTCACCATCCACCACTACCAATCTCCTCCTTCAGTCACCATCCACCCCCCACCCATCTCCTCCTTCAGTCACCATCCACCACTACCCATCACCTCCTTCAGTCACCATCCACCACTACCAATCCCCTCCTTCAGTCACCATCCACCACTTCCTATCCCCTCCTTCAGTCACCATCCACAACTACCAATCACCTCCTTCAGTCACCATCCACCCCCACCCATCTCCTCCTTCAGTCACCATCCACCCCCACCCATCCCTCCTTCAGTCACCATCCACCACTACTCATCCCCTCCTTCAGTCACCATCCACCCCCACCCAACTCCTCCTTCAGTCACCATCCACCACTACCCATCCCCTCCTTCAGTCACCATCCACCACTACCATCCCCTCCTTCAGTCACCATCCACCCACCCACCTCTTCCTTCAGTCACCATCCACCACTACCCATCTGCTCCTTCAGTCACCCTCCACCACTACCCATCCCCTCCTTCAGTCACCATCCACCACTACCCATCCCCTCCTTCAGTCACCATCCACCACTACCCATCCCCTCCTTCAGTCACCATCCACCACTACTCATCCCCTCCTTCAGTCACCATCCACCCCATCCATCCCTCCTTCAGTCACCATCCACCACTACCCATCCACCCCCCATCCCCTCCTTCAGTCCACCACCCCATCCCTCCCAGTCACCATCCCCCACTACTCATCCCCTCCTTCAGTCACCATCCACCATCCCCACCTCCTCCTTCAGTCACCATCCACCACTACCCATCCCCTCCTTCAGTCACCATCCACCACTACCCCAGTCCCCTCCATCCCCTCCTCAGTCCCCATCCCCATCCACCACTACCCATCCCCTCCTTCAGTCACCATCCACCATCTACCCATCCCCTCCTTCAGTCACCATCCACCACTACCCATCCTTCAGTCCACCATCCAGTCACCATCCACCCACTTCAGTCACCATCCACCATCATCCCCTCCTTCAGTCCCCATCCACCACTACCCATCCCCTCCTTCAGTCCCCATCCACCATATACCCACCTCCTCTCAGTCCCCATCCCCTCCTTCAGTCCCCATCCACCACTACCCATCCCCTCCTTCAGTCACCATCCACCATATACCCATCCAGTCCCCCCCCTTCAGTCCCCATCCACCACTACCCATCCCCTCCTTCAGTCCCCATCCACCCCCATCAGTCCCCATCCACCCCCACTCAGTCCCCATCCACCCCCTCAGTCCCCATCCACCCCCACAGTCCCTATCCACCCCCACAGTCCCTATCCACCCCCCAACCACCCCTCCTTCAGTCACCATCCGCCATCTACCCATCCCCTCCTTCAGTCACCATCCACCCCAACCACCCCAACCCATTCCATCCTCCAGTCCCCATCCACTACCTACCCATTCCATCCTCCAGTCCCCATCCACTACCTACCCAATCCATCCTCCAGTCCCCATCCACTACCTACCCATTCCATCCTCCAGTCCCCATCCACCACTACCCATTCCCCCATTTAGTCCCCATCCACTACCTACCCATTCCATCCTCCAGTCCCCATCCACTACCTACCCATTCCCCCATTTAGTCCCCATCCACCACTACCCATTCACCCATTTAGTCCCCATCCACTACCTACCCATTCCATCCTCCAGTCCCCATCCACTACCTACCCATTTCATCCTCCAGTCCCCATCCACTACCTACCCATTCCATCCTTCAGTCCCCATCGACCACTACCCATTCCCCATTTAGTCCCCATCCACTACCTACCCATTCCATCCTCCAGTCCCCATCCACTACCTACCCATTCCCCCATTTAGTCCCCATCCACCACTACCCATTCACCCATTTAGTCCCCATCCACTACCTACCCATTTCATCCTCCAGTCCCCATCCACTACCTACCCATTCCATCCTTCAGTCCCCATCGACCACTACCCATTCCCCCATTTAGTCCCCATCCACTACCTACCCATTCCATCCTCCAGTCCCCATCCACTACCTACCCATTCCCCCATTTAGTCCCCATCCACCACTACCCATTCACCCATTTAGTCCCCATCCACTACCTACCCATTCCATCCTCCAGTCCCCATCCACTACCTACCCATTTCATCCTCCAGTCCCCATTACCTACCCATTCCATCCTTCAGTCCCCATCACCACTACCCATTCCCCCATTTAGTCCCCATCCACTACCTACCCATTCCATCCTCCAGTCCCCATCCACTACCTACCATTTCCCCCATTTAGTCCCCATCCACACTACCCATTCACCCATTTAGTCCCCATCCACTACCTACCCATTTCATCCTCCAGTCCCCATCCACTACCTACCCATTCCATCCTTCAGTCCCCATCGACCACTACCCATTCCCCCATTTAGTCCCCATCCACTACCTACCCATCCCCCTCAATCCCCACCCCTACCCTCACCCCCTCAGTCCCCACCCCCCTCAGTGCTGATCCACCCCCCTCAGTCCCCACCCTCCTCATTTCCCCCCCCCACCCATGTGAAAAATCTAACCAGAAGTCATGTGTAAAACTTTGTAGCAAAAAAAACCTCTGTTCTTGTCAAAAGTTTTAAAACGTGTTGTTCCACTTTGCAAATACGCTGTAATGAACGAGGTAAAAAAAATGGGTTAATGTCAACGTATAGTGACCCGTGAACAGGAAGAATGGTGTTGAGCTGGGAAAAAGGGGTCTTACTGTATATATATATATATATATATAGACCTGTCAGATCTGTTCAACCTCACTGGCCTGATCACGTCATGATGTGTGGAAAAACACACTGACCTTATCCACTGCCACCCACAGACCCGCGGACCAGCCTGGAACCAATTATAGAAACTTCCTCCAGAAAGAAAGAAAATGGCCGCGTAACAAGAACAAGGTGTCCATGCCTGAACCAGCCTCAAATGAGGTTTGATATTAGAAGATTGCAGCAGAGAGGGAGATCCCTGGGATAGATGGGTAAAGTGTGCTCCTCCTCAAGTCAAAGGGCCGATCCAGGAGGCAGTTGTTTTACTTGTTTCACTCACAATCAGGGATTGAGGATTTATTAAAAGCTGACGTTGATCCCTGGAAGGAATCCCACCCAGGCCAACATGTTTATAATACTTATCTTCATCCACTTGTTTCTAGAACAAATGGCACCCTATTCCCTACATAGTGCACTACTTCTGACCAGAGCCCTATAGGCCCTATGGACCCCCGGGTCTAAAGTAGTGCCCTATAAAATGAATAGGGTTTCATTTGTGACACAACCTCACAACAGGGCTGGCTGCTGGAGGGGAATGTCAGGATAAGTTCATCAATAAGCAGCCGAGTGTTTTTCAACTCTGTCAGAAGTCATTTTGGTTTTGGGGCTCTAAGAGAGATGACTCTACAGTGACCTGTACTTCAGGTGAGACTATGTTGGTTTTTGGTTTCCGGACGAGGCCTCCAATTACTGCTCTTCTATCTTTCTACTTCTACTGTGAGGGACGGATGACTGTAACATGTAGCAGTTTGTCTGTGAGGGATGGATGACTGTAACATGTAGCAGTTTGTCTGTGAGGGATGGAGGACTGTAACATGTAGCAGTTTGTCTGTGAGGGATGGATGACTTTAGCATGTAGCAGTTTGTCTGTGAGGGACGGATGACTTTAGCATGTAGCAGTTTGTCTGTGAGGGACGGATGACTTTAGCATGTAGCAGTTTGTCTGTGAGGGACGGATGACTTTAGCATGCAGAAGTTTGTCTGTGAGGGATGGATGACTGTAACATGTAGCAGTTTGTCTGTGAGGGACGGATGACTTTAGCATGTAGCAGTTTGTCTGTGAGGGACGGATGACTGTAACATGCAGCATTTCGTCTGTGAGGGACGGAGGACTGTAACATGTAGCAGTTTGTCTGTGAGGGACGGATGACTGTAACATGCAGCATTTCGTCTGTGAGGGACGGAGGACTTTAGCATGTAGCAGTTTGTCTGTGAGGGATGGAGGACTGTAACATGTAGCAGTTTGTCTGTGAGGGATGGAGGACTGTAACATGCAGAAGTTTGTCTGTGAGGGACGGATGACTTTAACATGTAGCAGTTTGTCTGTGAGGGACGGATGACTGTAACATGCAGCATTTCGTCTGTGAGGGACGGAGGACTTAACATGCAGCATTTTGTCTGTGAGGGACGGAGGACTGTAACATGCAGCAGTTTGTCTGTGAGGGACGGATGACTTTAACATGCAGCAGTTTGTCTGTGAGGGACGGAGGACTTTAGCATGTAGCAGTTTGTCTGTGAGGGATGGAGGACTGTAACATGCAGCATTTGTCTGTGAGGGACGGATGACTTTAACATGTAGCAGTTTGTCTGTGAGGGACGGATGACTGTAACATGCAGCATTTCGTCTGTGAGGGACGGAGGACTTTAGCATGTAGCAGTTTGTCTGTGAGGGATAGAGGACTGTAACATGTAGCAGTTTGTCTGTGAGGGATGGAGGACACTGTAAACATGCAGAAGTTTGTCTGTGAGGGACGGATGACTTTAACATGTAGCAGTTTGTCTGTGAGGGACGGATGACTGTAACATGCAGCATTTCGTCTGTGAGGGACGGAGGACTTTAGCATGTAGCAGTTTGTCTGTGAGGGATAGAGGACTGTAACATGTAGCAGTTTGTCTGTGAGGGATGGAGGACTGTAAACATGCATGTAGCAGTTTGTCCGTGAGGGATGGGGACTGGATGAACTTTAACATGCAGAAGTTTGTCTGTGCGTAGGTGGTGGGTGTTGACAGACCAGGGGTTGAAGATCCTCAGCCTAACAGCATCGTTCCCTCTTGAGGTATCCGCTGTCTAACTCTGCCTTGACGACAGGAGACACAAAGCTTCCAGCTCTTTCTCTGCTGCTGCTGTAGTTGTATACCGCTGTCCAGAATCAGCCTGGACATCAGAGAACGCTCTTGAATGTGGTTCCAAGGCCTTGTTATCCTGGGGGTGGGGGCGTGCTGCTGGGGGGGTCTGGTGGTGCTAAGGAGATCCCAACGCCTTCTCCTGAACGTTACACAACAAGTTATGTACTGCGTCCCTAATGACACCCTGTTGGTCCTGGTCAAAAGTAATAGTACACTATAAAGGGAATGGGGAGCATTTTGGGACACAGACTTAGAGGCCCTAGCTCTATTCAAGGTCTCATATCAGAGGCAATCATAAAGTGGAGACGGTTCCTCTGTTCTGTGTCCGTGGCTGGCTAACAGGCTAACAGGCTAACAGCAGAGGCCCTGTGGTGTGTGTGTGTGTGTGTGTGTGTGTGTGTGTGTGTGTGTGTGTGTGTGTGTGTGTGTGTGTGTGTGTGTGTGTGTGTGTGTGTGTGTGTGTGCGTGTGTGTGTGTTTGTGTGTGTGTGAGCGTGCGTGTGTGCGTGTGTGTGTGTGCGTGTATGTGTGTGTGTGGGTGTGTGTGCGTACGTTCGTGTGTGTGTGTGTGTGTGTGTGTGTGTGTGTGTGTGTGTGTGTGTGTGTGGTGTGTGTGGGGTGTAAAGCAGTGGCCTGTGCACAAGAGGTGACAGAGAGAGGGGGATGTGGAGCAGTGGCCTAAGAGGACAGACAGAGAGGGAAACCCCAGGCTACCTCCTTAATGTTGGACTGAAGAGGACAGACAGAGAGAGGGGATGTGGAGCAGTGGCCTGCAACACACAAGAGGACAGACAGAGAGAGGGGATGTGGAGCAGTGGCCTGCAACACACAAGAGGACAGACAGAGAGAGGAGATGTGGAGCAGTGGCCTGCAACACACAAGAGGACAGACAGAGAGAGGAGATGTGGAGCAGTGGCCTGCAACACACTGCAATCAGTGACTGATGGATGAGACTCCGGCTCAGCAACGCACTGTTTGACAGCCGCAGATACACTGCCTGTGAGAGGCTTGTACGGCGAGACACACAGTGAACGTTCTTAGGGAATAACTAGATATTGTAATGCAATCGCTACGGAGTGCTACGGTACTGAGCTAACGAAGGATGATGAAATGTGTCTTAACTTATGTCCTGTTACATTATGCTGTTATGATATGGCACTGTCACGAATCCTGCTTCCTGAGTCTGTGTTTGCCTGTGTTTCTGTCCTGGAGTGTGTTTCCGGTGTCCTGGAACGCATCCTGTCTGGTTGCCGGGCGAATTAGCTTGTTGGGAGATCGATGTTCACCCGCACCTGTATCCCATCATTAATCTGCACACCTGTCCTGATCATCACCTCTCCCCTTCAAAAGCTCTGACCTGACATCCATTCCCTGCCGGATCGTTAGCCATGAACAGTATGTTGTGCCAGAGTATCAGCCCCAAGTTGGATAGTTTTGTTTTTTTTTTTACGTATTGCTTGCCTTAAACTTACCTCCGTTTGTTCTGTCTTCAGTTACTCACCCGGATCATTTACCCCATTCCCGCCTGGTCGTGGAGGATTCCGCTTCCCCATTGGATCCACCTATTTACTCCCATCAACTCACCACCGCTGCCCGCTACGCCACCTGGATATATCTACCCATTCACATTCACTTGTAAATAAATACTCACCTTCTTCCTACTCTCCTTGTCCTGGTCTGCTTCTGGGTTCCATTTTGAAAGAACGTGACAGGCACTATGTTACAGTGTCTCCTGGACCGCTAGTTAGTTAACGTCTGTGTCTGTTAGCTTACATGGGTTCAGTTATCAAATCAATTCAATTCAAGGGGCTTTATTGGCATGGGGAAACAGATGTAAACATTGCCGAAGCAAGTGAGGTAGATAATATACAAAAAGTGAAATAAACAATAAAAAAATGAACAATAAACATTACACTCACAGAAGTTCCAAAAGAATAAAGACGTTTCAAATGAGTCTTTATCTCTCATGCCTGTTATCTCTCGTGCCCATTATCCTCATGCCTGTTATCTCTCATGCCTTATCTCTCTGTCTGTTATCCACCTGGATATATCTACCCATTCACATTCATCTCATGTAAATAAATTATCTCTTCCTACTCTGTTATCCTGGTCTGCCTGTTATCTTTCAAAGTTATCTCTCAGGCCTGTTATCTCTCATGTCTGGATCTCTCATGCCTGTTATCTCTCATGTCTGTTATCTCTCATGCCTGTTATCTCTCATGCCTGTTATTCTGGGGAAACAGATGTAAACATTGCTCGAAGCAAGTGAGGTAGATAATATACAAAAAGTGAAATAAACAATAAAAAATATCTCTCAGTGCAATGTTATCTCTCATGCCTGTTATCTGAGTCTGTTATCTCTCATGCCTGTTATCTCTCATGCCTGTTATCTCTCATGCCTGTTATCTCTCATGCCTGTCTGTTATCTCTCATGCCTGTTATCTCTCATGCCTGTTATCTCTCATGCCTGTTATCTCTCATGCCTGTTATCTCTCATGCCAGTTATCTCTCATGCCTGTTATCTCTCATGCCTGTTATCTCTCATGCCTGTTATCTCTCATGTTATCTCTCATGCCTGTTATCTCTCATGTATGTTATCTCTCATCTGTATCTCTCATGCCTGTTATCTCTCATGCCTGTTATCTCTCATGCCAGTTATCTCTCATGCCTGTTATCTCTCATGCCTGTTATCTCTCATGTCTATGCCTGTTATCTCTCATGTATGTTATCTCTCGTGCCTGTTATCTTATCCTGTGCCTGTTATCTCTCATGCCTGTTATCTCTCATGCCAGTTATCTCTCATGCCTGTTATCTCTCATGCCTGTTATCTCTCATGCCTGTTATCTCTCATGCATGTTATCTCTCATGCCAGTTATCTCTCATGCCTGTTATCTCTCATGTCTGTTATCTCTCATGCCTGTTATCTCTCATGCCTGTTATCTCTCATGCCTGTTATCTCTCATGTCTGTTATCTCTCATGCCTGTTATCTCTCATGCCTGTTATCTCTCATGCCTGTTATCTCTCATGCCTGTTATCTGTTATCTCTCATGCCTGTTATCTCTCATGCCTGTTATCTCTCATGCCTGTTATCTCTCTGCCTGTTATCTCTCATGTCTGTTATCTCTCATGCCTGTTATCTCTCATGCCTGTTATCTCTCATGCCAGTTATCTCTCATGCCGTACATGTAAACTCAATGATAAACCAGATTGTAGGACAGATTGTGATTTTAAAATCTTAACATCCTTTTAACCAGACAATTATTATAATGGTTCTATTGATGCGTTTTTAAAGCGACAAAATGGAGGATTGGCCAGGACCATAGAAAATCAAAAAGAAATGGCTGGCCCTTTAATAAATAGTACTGAACCACAAAACAGCCAGACATGGCGTTAAGGAAACGATAAGGAAATGGGGCCAGAGCTTTCTGTTTCAAAGAACTCTTACCATAACATGTTGTTGGCAGGCAGGAAGACTTGGCTGTGCAACACCACCCGGTGAACATGCCAAATACTGTTCAGACCAAAGAATATAAAACACAACCATCAGCGAGTAATCCTCACAATTCCAGATTATTCATGTTCAATCTCTAACAGCACAAAGCAGAAAGTCTCAACTAATCTCCAACATCCAACATCCCCCTCTTCTCATCTGATCTCACGCCTCTCGACAGGACATCTTACAGTAAAATCTGATATTCTAGAGGGACTGCTTGTTGTAAACAGATATTCTAGAGGGACATCTTACAGTAAAATCTGATATTCTAGATGGACTGCTTGTTGTAAACAGATATTCTAGAGGGATCTGATATTCTAGATGGACTGCTTGTTGTAAACAGATATTCTAGAGGACATCTTGTTGTAAACAGATATTCTAGAGGGACAGCTTGTTGTAAACAGATATTCTAGAGATGGACAGCTTGGACAGCTTGTTGTAAACAGATATTCTAGATGGACAGCTTGTTGTAAACAGATATTCTAGATGGACAGCTTGTTGTAAACAGCTTATTTGTAAATATTCTAGATGGACAGCTTGTTGTAAACAGATATTCTAAAGGGACAGCTAAAGATGGACAGCTTGTTGTGATATTCTAAGGGACAGCTTGTTGTAAACATATATTCTAGATGGACAGCTGACAGCTTGTTGTAAACAGATATTCTGGATGGACAGCTTATTCTAGATGGACAGCTTGTTGTAAACATATATTCTACATGGACAGCTTGTTGTAAATTCAGGACAGCTTATATATTCTAGATGGACAGCTTGTTGTAAACATATATTCTAGATGGACAGCTTGTTGTAAACATATATTCTAGATTTCTAGATGGACAGCTTGTTGTAAACAGATATTCTACATGGACTATGCAGCTTGTTGTTATATTCTACATAATTATTTTGTAAACATTTTTGTAAACAGATATTTAGAGGGACAGCTTGTTGTAAAAGATATATTCTACATGGACAGCTTGTTGTAAACACATATTCTGAAAAAATAGATGGACAGCTTGTTTTGTAAACATAAAGAGGATATTCTAGATGGACAGCTTGTTGTAAACAGATATTCTAGATGGACAGCTTGTTGTAAACAGATCTTGGTATTTGTTAACAGTATTGGATTATAGGGTCTAGATGGACATCTTGTCTTTCTTTTATAAAGACTATGCTTGGCTTCGTTGTTTTTTCTTAATTATTTTTGTCTTTATGATATTTCCCAGCCAGCTGGCTGCCGCAGACAGAAGAGGGGAAATAAGGTGTGTGTGTGTGTGTGTGTGTGTGTGTGTGTGTGTGTTGTCGTGGCATTTTGCTTTCCACCAGGGCTGAGTGGGATCATTATGGGATGTTCATGAGGCTTCCTCCGCTAATTGGTCTTCCCCTGAACACAGAAAGACTCTTGAAAAAATATGACTGCAGGCGATAGAAACCTAATTAGGAAGTTTGCCACTAAAGAGGAGCTCAGATCTGGAGATGAAGCTGGCTGGTAGTGCTGTAGGCCAGACAAACTAAGCAGGGAAACCCTCAACAATGGTGTTTAAACACATATAGTTTAAACAGACGTTATCTTAAACACTTCTATGGTATTTGTTAACAGTATTGGATTATAGGGATTTAGCCTGAGCTGCTGTAAGTTGGTTTTCTGCTGGTGATATTGAGCCATTTACATTCTATAAATGTCATGCAGAAAATCCTTTAATGCCTTTTTTATTCAGTTTGATATAATTGGTTCGTTTCATTTGAAATTCCCAATGTCTTCTCCTATCCTGCAGCAGTGATTTATACTAATATAGCCTTTATTACTGTGTATTCATGCAATGCCAACAAAGAACAAGGCACTACTTGAATTGTTTTGTATAAATAGACAGTCTATGATATTTGTTCAGTAATGGAAATATAACATCATTCAAAGTAGAAGATTTCAACACGTGACCCAGGAATCCTTTCTCCCTATCAGTATGTATGGTACAAAAGCATCTCTGTTCTCTTTACCATCTTTAATGTCAAACTGACCTTAGCAAGAAAGGTTTTATTTTTGGAGGGGGGATTCGACATTATCGTCTGTCACCAACATACATTTTCTTATTGTTCGCAGTTAGAAGCTGTTTCTTTTTTTGCTTTGTGTTTGATCTTCAGGATATGAAGAAGTGTTCAGGGAGAAGAAGAGCATAAAAGGTTAACCTTTGTCCTGTTCCTGGTCTTTACCTTAATATAAAAACTTTACTGATTTCCAACGAGGGAATGAAGTTTGAAAGACAATCGTTCAATACAATTATGTCAAAAAAATGTATTTGATGAGCTATCTCCGTGCTCAGAACTGTCTAATTCTGATGAGCTATCTCCGTGCTCAGAACTGTCTAATTCTGATGAGCTATCTCCGTGCTCAGAACTGTCTAATTCTGATGAGCTATCTCCGTGCTCAGAACTGTCTAATTCTGATGAGCTATCTCCGTGCTCAGAACTGTCTAATTCTGATGAGCTATCTCCGTGCTCAGAACTGTCTAATTCTGATGAGCTATCTCCGTGCTCAGAACTGTCTAATTCTGATGAGCTATCTCCGTGCTCAGAACTGTCTAATTCTGATGAGCTATCTCCGTGCTCAGAACTGTCTAATTCTGATGAGCTATCTCCGTGCTCAGAACTGTCTAATTCTGATGAGCTATCTCCGTGCTCAGAACTGTCTAATTCTGATGAGCTATCTCCGTGCTCAGAACTGTCTAATTCTGATGAGCTATCTCCGTGCTCAGAACTGTCTAATTCTGATGAGCTATCTCCGTGCTCAGAACTGTCTAATTCTGATGAGCTATCTCCGTGCTCAGAACTGTCTAATTCTGATGAGCTATCTCCGTGCTCAGAACTGTCTAATTCTGATGAGCTATCTCCGTGCTCAGAACTGTCTAATTCTGATGAGCTATCTCCGTGCTCAGAACTGTCTAATTCTGATGAGCTATCTCCGTGCTCAGAACTGTCTAATTCTGATGAGCTATCTCCGTGCTCAGAACTGTCTAATTCTGATGAGCTATCTCCGTGCTCAGAACTGTCTAATTCTGATGAGCTATCTCCGTGCTCAGAACTGTCTAATTCTGATGAGCTATCTCCGTGCTCAGAACTGTCTAATTCTGATGAGCTATCTCCGTGCTCAGAACTGTCTAATTCTGATGAGCTATCTCCGTGCTCAGAACTGTCTAAATTCTGTCTGAGAGACTATCTCCGCTCAAACATTAAGTCTGATGAGCTATCTCCGTGCTCAGAACTGTCAATTCTGATGAGCTATCTCCGTGTTCAGAACTGTCTAATTCTGTTCCTTGTCACAACGTCTTTTATGAGCTAAATCAAGTGCCTGTCACAATAGGGGCTCAGTAGTGTAAATCAAATACATCTCATTAATAACTGTAAGGTGACGCTAGCAGAGGGTAGCATGGCCCTGGGAGCACTGAAGATTCATTTCCTAGTGACAGTTCAAGATTCTGGGTCCTGGCGTGGACCTATGTCAACTGGAGCCTTTGTTGGTCACCCCTTCACTGTGGCCTGTACATGGGGGGAGGGGGAGGGCTGGGTTTTATTAGCTAAATCTTAGTGCCTGTCACAATGGGGCTCAGTAGTGTAAATCAAATACATCTCATTGGGATGGAAGGTGACGGGCAGAGGGGGATGGCCTGGGGCACTGGGCTTGGGAGTGGAGATGGGGAGGGGGAGGGCCTTGGGATGGAATGGGGAGGGGAGGGCTGGGTGGGCTTGGGACGGAATGGGGAGGGGGAGGGCTGGGTGGCCTTGGGATGGAATGGGGAGGGGAGGGCTGGGTGGGATTGGGATGGAATGGGGAGGGGGAGGGCTGGGTGGGATTGGGATGGAATGGGGAGGGGGAGGGCTGGGTGGGATTGGGATGGAATGGGGAGGGGGAGGGCTGGGTGGGATTGGGCTGGGCTTGGGATGGAATGGGGAGGGGGAGGGCTGGGTGCCCTTTGGGATGGAATGGGGAGGGGGAGGGCTGGAGCCTTTGAATGGGGAGGGGGAGGGCTGGGTGGGATTGGGATGGAATGGGGAGGGGAGGGCTGGGTGGGCTTGGGACGGAATGGGGAGGGGAGGGCTGGGTGGGATTGGGATGGAATGGGGAGGGGAGGGCTGGGTGGGCTTGGGATGGAATGGGGAGGGGGAGGGCTGGGTGGGCTTGGGACGGAATGGGGAGGGCTGGATGGGCTTGGGACGGAATGGGGAGGGGGAGGGCTGGATGGGCTTGGGATGGAATGGCTAGGGGGAGGCTGGGTGGGCTTGGGACGGAATGGGGAGGGGGAGGGCTGGATGGGCTTGGGATGGAATGGCTAGGGGGAGGGGGAGGGCTGGGTGGGCTTGGGATGGAATGGGGAGGGGAGGGCTGGATGGGCTTGGGATGGAATGGCTAGGGGGAGGGGGAGGGCTGGGTGGGCTTGGGATGGAATGGGGGGGGGAGGGCTGGATGGGCTTGGGATGGAATGGCTAGGGGGAAGGGAGGGAGGGGAGAGAGAGGGAGGGGGAGAGAGGGGGTGGAGGAGGGAGGTGATGTGAGGTAAGATGGTTTGGGGGGTGGGGTAAAAAAGGAGGGGAGATGGGGTGGAGGGGAGTAACAGGGGGAGGGAAGGGAGATGGGGGGTTAAAAGGGGGATGGGGAGATGGGGGAAGGGGGAAGGGCGGGTTTGATCCCAAGTCAGGAGGTGTCTAGCTGGCTGGGACCTGCTGGGACGGTGGACCTCAGCATCCAGCCTCCTCCATTCTGACAGGACAAGTGTTACGTGAGATGTGAAGGGTGGCGCTGGTCCGTCTCAAGATCCCTGGATCAGGTGTTCCTCGTCAACCTGGCCCCCGGCTGCAGTGGAGCATGTGTGTGTGTGTGTGTGTGTGTGTGTGTGTGTGTGTGTGTGTGTGTGTGTGTGTGTGTGTGTGTGTGTGTGTGTGTGTGTGTGTGTGTGTGTATGGCCCTCTCCCATCCCCCGTAGCCCTGTGAGTAGTAGAGGCTCCTCAGAGGCTGAAGGGGAGGACCATCCTTCCAAAAATAGTGTAACATTTAAAACATTCTCTTTTTTAGATAAAACTATACTAAATATATTCACATGACCAAATACCTGATTAAAACACACTCTTTTGCGATGAATGTCTACAGTAACCTCAAAAGCACTCTGTAGGTTAGCACTATGGTGTAGCCGGAGGACAGCTAGCTTCCGTCCTCCTCTGGGTACGTAGACTTCAGTACAAAACTTAGGTGGAGGACGTCCTCCAACCCATCAGAGCTCTTGCAGTATGAACGAACATCTTGTCCATCCAATCAAAGGATCAGAGAAATCATTTAGTACTGAAAACATAAGTTACAGCTAGTTAGCACTGCAGTGTATGAAATGTAGTGAGTAGTTGACTCACAGAGAAAGACAATTAATTTAATTTAAAAATACTGAACTAATTGCAGCTAATTCATCCTACTCAACAACCTGACTCAAACAGAGTGGAATGCTATGTATGTTAGCTAGCTCGCTAAGGCTATGTATGTTAGCTAGCTGGCTAAGGCTATGTATGTTAGCTAGCTGGCTAAGGCTATGTATGTTAGCTAGCTGGCTAAGGCTATGTATGTTAGCTAGCTGGCTAAGGCTATGTATGTTAGCTAGCTGGCTAAGGCTATGTATGTTAGCTAGCTGGCTAAGGCTATGTATGTTAGCTACCTGGCTAAGGCTATGTATGTTAGCTAGCTGGCTAAGGCTATGTATGTTAGCTACCTGGCTAAGGCTATGTATATTAGCTAGCTGGCTAAGGCTATGTATGTTAGCTAGCTGGCTAAGGCTATGTATGTTAGCTAGCTGGCTAAGGCTATGTATGTTAGCTAGCTGGCTAAGGCTATGCAACACTGCATCTCTTCCAAGTCAAAGTAAGCTTTCGGTTTTATGAATTTATTGCCAATGGGGCCCGCCGGTGTACCTACTAAACAGCTAGCTGTACGCTGTGATTGTACACGCTGTGATTGTACAATGGATTGGATTGTAGGTAAACTAACACGTTAGTTCTAATTTGTTTGACTGTAACGTTAATATGATGACGATGATGTATGCTAGTTAGCAGTTAAGGTAAAAAGGTTTGTCTTGCAAAGGTTTTTATGTGCCTGGTTACAGACATCTGATGTGTTGTGCACTGTGAGAAGTGAGGTGAGAAGAGGAGAGCGTGTAGATGTGAGAAGGAATTATATGTCGTGTCTTTGGCTATGCCGGATTAAGTGATATGACATGCTATTCTATAAAATAATTTCTCCGTAATTAATATCACCTGATTGAGCTAATCATGTAAATGTAATTAACTAGAGAGTCAGTCGGGGCACCACAAAATAATATTTATAGAGCTGTTATCTTCCAAATAAACTCTTAAAGACCAAGTAATATTTTACATCAATAGCAGTCAATATTAATCGTCACCTCAATTCAGTCTCATCTGAAAGTTGTAAATTATTTTATCTGCACGAACCCTGGCTAACAAGTTGAATCAGCAATACAAACTTGGGTTTAATTATTTATTTACTAAATACCTAACTAATCACACAGTATCATACATACACACAATTAATCATAACTTGATTACAAATTACGTCATAAAGAACAGATATGAACGTTACACAAAGGAAAAGGGGCTAGCGGGCAAAGGGAAGGGGCAGAAGACTAGGACAGCTGGTTACACAAAGGAAAAGGGGCTGGGTTGAGTGAAAGAGCGGGAAGACTGAGGAACAAAGGGAAAAGTGAAAGGCGGGAAGACTGTGCTATCGTAAATACAGTATCTTATGCATTCTAAAATCCCGCCCATTTGGAAAAGGAAAATGCAATAAATATTTACTCTGAGCTTCGGTAGGTTGGTGGTAGATGGAAGGCCGTGTTGCCAAACCGAGTCCTCTGTCCTTTGAAGAATGTCTCTGTTGGTCAATTGGATAAATTGTAGTAACATCGTTGTGTGATAGACGGGATACTTTGTCTGTTCCTTCCTAACCTGCGTTTGCAGCTGCGGTTGCTAACTCAACGGCTAGGAGGTAGTGAATAAGAGTTCAAAGTTCAAACCATTCGCAACCAAAGCGCACGCTGATGTTGGCTTCATTCTGTAGTAATTATCTGAACCATTCTGACATAGGACCGTCGTCCCCACATCTTCGGAACAGGAAGTTATGTTGTCATCAAGGGCTTATATAGGAAGGGAGAGAGGGAATGTTTGAAAAGTTTTATAGCCCATGTCCCTTCACAGGGGCGGGCCACTGATTGAGCAGCCCTATTTTATGAAATTCCAAATCTCACATTTTATATATTTTTATACATAGAAGCTAAAATCACATTTCATCCCATCACAAATAATTTTGTCTGATAACTCTGATGTGTAGACTTTCCACTGTAGAGTTTATGTCATATTATCATTGATGAGAATTTCTCAGATGACAACCGAACTGACATCATATTCATTAAGTACCACCGCAATATATTTTCAATTGGTCACATTACCAGCATATAGTTCATCCCTCCCCACCTTCTGATGTTCCCCGAATCTCTATGTTAACCAAGGGTTTTGCAAATGTAACATCAGTAGGGTAGAGAGAGGAAAAAGGGGGGGAAGAGATATTTATGACTGTCATAAACCTACCCCCCCAGGCCAACGTCATGACATATACAACGAGCAAAGTGATGATGCTGTTTGTACGTGGCTGCTATGAAAGTGAACTGTATGTGCGGGTGATCAGGGGTGTATTCATTCCTTCGATTCTGTTGCAAAACGATTCTTAATAAACAGAAGCTACCTGAACGTGTTCAGTGTTGAAACTTTTGTTTCATTTTGCAACTGTTTTGGAATTATGATTACACACTAGATCAGCTAGATGGAGGTAAGAGTTTGCAAGGTGGTATTGAATGTGTCACTGTCTGTCACCTCGATTACTCAAATTCATCTTTCAACCTGTAAACTGTCATTCCTAGGCTGGGTTGTAGCAACCTCATGATGTATACAGGGAAAATGTGAGTATCATGTAATAGCCTAAACCAGTCAATGTTACATTGAACTGGGTGAATGGAATATGAATGACAGTCATCCAATATGCTGTAATAGAAATAAGGCCATACTCATAAAAACAATCAAATCTATCCTTCCTAATGTTAAACGGCACCGAACGCCACTCCCTGTGAGATGCAGCCGGCAGTGTGTGTGTGTGTGTGTGTGTGTGTGTGTGTGTGTGTGTGTGTGTGTGTGTGTGTGTGTGCAGCCCAGCCCTGGACCAGGCCATAACGTGTACCTGCGAGGCTGAGGAGATGCTACTAATGATAATGGATGCAGGTCTATTAACCATCAAACTGCTAATGGAATAGAACACGTCATGATTGGTTGGGGAGAATCAGCAGCCGTTCCTACTGTGGTAAAAAAAAAAAAAAAACACAGGACAATACTAAATACCTTAGTGGCCAAAAATATCTCCCAGTTCTCCCATTTTAGCAAGTGATTTAATTCTGTTTTGCAGCCATTTTGTTTGATTGGACTTGGACAAGAAGGTTATCCATTGTGAATAGCCCTATTCATTAGGACGTTATGATACTGAATTCATCCCACCTTGGATTTTTCCATTACAATACCTCTAAAAAAGGTATTACAATTATTCTCTATGACAGAACAAAGACGGAAAGGGTTTTACAAGCAGAACAAACATAAATAAATGAATGTCAAGGGTGACCCTCTGCCATCACACCTGAAATGACTCAACGTTCAAATGGCTGAGACTCACCATTTCACTCTTCCATTGTTTTGGCTCTATAGTTCTGCTTCTAGTTCTGCCTCATTATTGGTCTATAGTTCTGCCTCATTATTGGTCTATAGTTCTGCCTCATTATTGGTCTATAGTTCTGCCTCATTATTGGTCTATAGTTCTGCCTCATTATTGGTCTATAGTTCTGCCTCATTATTGGTCTATAGTTCTGCTTCTAGTTCTGCCTCATTATTGGTCTATAGTTCTGCCTCATTATTGGTCTATATAGTTCTGCCTCATTATTGGTCTATAGTTCTGCCTCATTATTGGTCTATAGTTCTGCCTCATTATTGGTCTATAGTTCTGCCTCATTATTGGTCTATAGTTCTGCCTCATTATTGGTCTATAGTTCTGCCTCATTATTGGTCTATAGTTCTGCCTCATTATTGGTCTATAGTTCTGCCTCATTATTGGTCTATAGTTCTGCCTCATTATTGGTCTATAGTTCTGCCTCATTATTGGTCTATAGTTCTGCCTCATTATTGGTCTATAGTTCTGCTTCTAGTTCTGCCTCATTATTGGTCTATAGTTCTGCCTCATTATTGGTCTATAGTTCTGCCTCATTATTGGTCTATAGTTCTGCCTCATTATTGGTCTATAGTTCTGCCTCATTATTGGTCTATAGTTCTGCCTCATTATTGGTCTATAGTTCTGCCTCATTATTGGTCTATAGTTCTGCCTCATTATTGGTCTATAGTTCTGCCTCATTATTGGTCTATAGTTCTGCCTCATTATTGGTCTATAGTTCTGCCTCATTATTGGTCTATAGTTCTGCCTCATTATTGGTCTATAGTTCTGCCTCATTATTGGTCTATAGTTCTGCTTCTAGTTCTGCCTCATTATTGGTCTATAGTTCTGCCTCATTATTGGTCTATAGTTCTGCCTCATTATTGGTCTATAGTTCTGCCTCATTATTGGTCTATAGTTCTGCCTCATTATTGGTCTATAGTTCTGCCTCATTATTGGTCTATAGTTCTGCCTCATTATTGGTCTATAGTTCTGCCTCATTATTGGTCTATAGTTCTGCCTCATTATTGGTCTATAGTTCTGCCTCATTATTGGTCTATAGTTCTGCCTCATTATTGGTCTATAGTTCTGCCTCATTATTGGTCTATAGTTCTGCCTCATTATTGGTCTATAGTTCTGCCTCATTATTGGTCTATAGTTCTTCATTATTGGTCTATAGTTCTGCCTCATTATTGGTCTATAGTTCTGCCTCATTATTGGTCTATAGTTCTGCCTCATTATTGGTCTATAGTTCTGCCTCATTATTGGTCTATAGTTCTGCCTCATTATTGGTCTATAGTTCTGCCTCATTATTGGTCTATAGTTCTGCCTCATTATTGGTCTATAGTTCTGCCTCATTATTGGTCTATAGTTCTGCCTCATTATTGGTCTATAGTGGTCTATAGTTCTGCCTCATTATTGGTCTATAGTTGCCTCATTATTGGTCTATAGTTCTGCCTCATTATTGGTCTATAGTTCTGCCTCATTATTGGTCTATAGTTCTGCCTCATTATTGGTCTATAGTTCTGCTTCTAGTTCTGCCTCATTATTGGTCTATAGTTCTGCCTCATTATTGGTCTATAGTTCTGCCTCATTATTGGTCTATAGTTCTGCCTCATTATTGGTCTATAGTTCTGCCTCATTATTGGTCTATGTTCTGCCTCATTATTGGTCTATAGTTCTGCCTCATGAACTCTACCCTACTGAGGTTACATTTGCAAAATCAAAGGGAGAGTATGGAGATTTACATGAAGTGTCCAGGATAGATTAGGTATTTCTAAATGGACCGGAATAATGTCCATCAGTAAGTGTAACAGTCAAATCCCAGACTCATTTAAATACTAAAATGAAGAAATGTAACAGCATTTAAAAATGAACTCCCTCAATTGGGAAAAATGTCAGATGGGTAAGGATGGAGAGAACAGGATGGAGAGAACAGGATGGAGAGAACAGGATGGAGAGAACAGGATGGAGAGAACAGGATGGAGAGAACAGACTGGAGAGAACAGGATGGAGAGAACAGGATGGAGAGAACAGGATGGAGAGAACAGACTGGAGATAACAGAATGGAGAGAACAGGATGAGGAGAACAGAATGGAGAGAACAGGATGAGGAGAACAGGATGGAGATAACAGAATGGAGAGAACAGGATGGAGAGAACAGGATGGAGAGAACAGACTGGAGAGAACAGGATGGAGAGAACAGGATGGAGAGAACAGGATGAGGAGAACAGGATGGAGAGAACAGAATGGAGAGAACAGGATGAGGAGAACAGGATGGAGAACAGGATGGAGATAACAGGATGGAGATAACAGGATGGAGAGAACAGATAACAGGATGGAGAGAACAGGATGGAGATAACAGGATGGAGAGAACAGGATGGGATGATGGAGAGAACAGGATGGAGAGAACATGGAGAGATGGAGAGAACAGGATGGGAGATAACAGGATGGAGATAACAGGATGGAGAGAACAGGATGGAGATAACAGGATGGAGAGAACAGGATGGAGAGAACAGGATGGAGAGAACAGAATGGAGATAACAGGATGGAGAGAACAGATTGGAGAGAACAGACTGGAGAGAACAGACTGGAGAGAACAGGTGGAGAGAACAGACTGGAGAGAACAGACTGAAGAGAACAGGATGGAGGAGAACAGGATGGAGAGAAGAGGTGGAGGAGAAGACTGTACAGCATGTGGAGAGGCTAGGTTTACCCCTCTGGATTCACCCTGGTGACAACTAAAGTTCCCAGGAAGCACTGGAAAAACTGGCTTACTATAACTTTCTCCCTAATATACACAAATGGCTCACTCTCCCACCCCTTAAGAGGTGTTGTGTTGGCCTCACTATCCCACCCCTTTAAGAGGTGTTGTATTGGCCTCACTCTCCCACCCCTTTAAGAGGTGTTGTCTTGGCCTCACTCTCCCACCCCTTTAAGAGGTGTTGTCTTGGCCTCACTCCCACCCCTTTAAGAGGTGTTGTATTCCCACTCTCCCATCCCTTTAAGAGGTGTGTCTTTGTCCCACCCTTTTGCCTCACTCTCCCACCCCTTTAATAGGTGTTGTCTTGGCCTCACTCTCCCACCCCTTTACGAGGTGTTGTGTTGGCCTCACTATCCCACCCCTTTAAGAGGTGTTGTATTGGCCTCACTCTCCCACCCCTTTAAGAGGTGTTGTATTGGCCTCACTATCCCACCCCTTTAAGAGGTGTTGTATTGGCCTCACTCTCCCACCCCTTTAAGAGGTGTTGTATTGGCCTCACTCTCCCACCCCTTTAAGAGGTGTTGTATTGGCCTCACTCTCCCACCCCTTTAAGAGATGTTGTCTCCTCACTCTCCCACCCCTTTAAGAGGTGTTGTGTTGGCCTCACTCTCCCACCCCTTTAAGAGGTGTTGTGTTGGCCTCACTCTCCCACCCCTTTAAGAGGTTTTGTGTTGGCCTCACTCTCCCACCCCTTTAAGAGGTTTTGTGTTGGCCTCACTCTCCCACCCCTTAAAGATATGTTGTGTCTTGGTTCTTAGGAAGAGTCGGTCATCAGTGACAGCTTCTATTGGAATCTGAGGAGCCCAGGGCTAAGGAGACAGGGAGATATAAGTTATACCATCTCCATATCGTAGAACAAATCCTCTCTGTAGAGACACTTGTACATTCCCACAATAATAGCTGGTGAAATAGATACATGATTTATGGCTGTTGATGGAAGGAAAGTAGTGGTGGGGATTTATATATATTTTTTTAAATGGGTTGAATTTGAAATTGTCTGATAGGAGAATGTGAAGTGAAGTCTTCAGGGATATCTGGGACTTCTGGTGGCAGCCATTACTGTACCACAGAGAAAGAGAGAGGAGATTTGCTATTCTGTAGCCGACCAAACGCAACCTCGGGGACGAAGCTTGCAGTCACGCAGTGACTCTTCCAAGAGTTAAAACCTTTCTCTTGTTTGCTCCTGACAAGAGCCGTCTGAAAAACACTCATCTCCTATCGTGACATTTGTAGACTCCCGGGAGAGGCCTTGATGCCATACCTGGTTTAGAGTATTAGCTTGAACTCACTGGTGCAGAGGCTAATTATTCATTTCTCCTGCCGACACATCTTTTAGCTCGACAAGGCTTTAGCGTGGTGGAGCAGAGAGACAAGGCTGAGACATTAGAGAGAGGGACCGTGGTGGAGCAGGGAGATGGCCCAGACAAGGCTGAGACATTAGAGAGAGGGACAGTGGTGGAGCAGGGAGATGGCCCAGACAAGGTTGAGACAGAGAGATGGCCCAGACAAGGCTGAGACATTAGAGAGAGGGACCGTGGTGGAGCAGGGAGGTGGAGCAGGGAGATGGCCCAGACAAGGCTGAGACATTGAGACAGAGAGATGGCCCAGACAAGGCTGAGACATTAGAGAGAGGGACCGTGGTGGAGCAGGGAGATGGCCCAGACAAGGCTGAGACATTAGAGAGAGGGACCGTGGTGGAGCAGGGAGATGGCCCAGACAAGGCTGAGACAGAGAGATGGCCCAGACAAGGCTGAGACATTAGAGAGAGGGACCATGGTGGAGCAGAGAGATGGCCCAGACAAGGCTGAGACATTAGAGAGAGGGACCGTGGTGGAGCAGGGAGATGGCCCAGACAAGGCTGAGACATTAGAGAGAGGGACCGTGGTGGAGCAGAGAGATGGCCCAGACAAGGCTGAGACATTAGAGAGAGGGACCATGGTGGAGCAGGGAGATGGCCCAGACAAGGCTGAGACATTAGAGAGATGGCCCAGACAAGGCTGAGACATTAGAGAGAGGGACCATGGTGGAGCAGGGAGATGGCCCAGACAAGGCTGAGACATTAGAGAGAGGGACCTGGGTGGAGACCTGGGTGGAGCAGAGAGATGGCCCAGACAAGGCTGAGACAGAGAGATGGCCCAGACAAGGCTGAGACAGAGAGAGGGACCCTGGTGGAGCACGGAGCAGGGAATTGGCCCAGGCAGGAGCCAGGCAGGATTGGCGTAGCAGGAGAGTGTGAAAGCATCGGGCTGCATGCTGCCTCCCTACTCCTCTGGTTTGGCTGCCCTGCCTCTGTCGACTGGCTGTGTCCTCGCCAAGCCCCTCGCCAAACCCCAGCCCCGCTCACAAACCAAATGATCAGTTGCTGGAACAATGTCTTGCCCCTGGGGCTCTGACCTCAACTTGTAAGCTTCTCTGAAGTATATGTCTTTGCAACAAAGAGAGAAAAGAGGGAGGGAAAAAAATTTGAGGTAGGTCGGGAGTGAAATATAAAGAGAGAGAGAGAGAGAGGGGGAGAAAGGGAGAGAGAGAGAGAGAGGGGGGAGAGAGGGAGGGGAAATTTAGAGGTAGGTCGGGAGTGAAATATAAAGAGAGAGCGGGGGAGAAAGGAGAGACAGAGAGAGGGGAGAGAGAAAAAAGAGAAAAATAGAAAGAGAGAGGTAGAGGCTGAAAGAGAGAGAGAGAGAGAGAGAGAGAGAGAGGGGGAGAGAGAAAGAGAGAGAGATAGAGAGAGAGAGAGAGATAGAGAGAGAGAGAAAAGAGAATGAGAAAGAGAGAAAGAGAGAAAATCAAAAATGAAATTGAAGACAGAAGACAAGATACAAAGAGAAGCGACAGTGGTCTCTCCTAACAGACAAGGCCACATGTCAGCCAGACTAACAGTGGTAAACCATCAGGGGTTACCGTGTGGAAAATGACCCAACAGTCAGGAGCAGCGCTATTGGATTTTGCAGTCATACCCTCTTGGCTCTCAAATAGGTATAAATTACACAACTTGTCAAAACCCTTCGCATTTATTTTAATTGAACCTTGAATGCACCAAAATGAAAGCTCACAGTAGTTGTGGAAACAGTGAGAGTTCTTCTCATTTTCCGTGCATCACCTGCACGTTCAGCCTACTTTCGTTAACTAATTTGTTGTCCAATGACTGAATCGTACACCACCTAAATACAATTAAAATGTTCTTTGATATTTTATCCCCCCCAAAAAAATGTGCAGGTCCTAAAACGGGAGTTACTCAAATAAAAACCACAATGTCTATTATTGGATGAATTAAATGTAGTTGCTTTTTTTTACCAGCCAGTCCTGGAGTCCTATTGGTCTGGAGGTCTGGAGAGAATTGGTGACCCGTGTCAAGTTTTTCTCCCAGCTCTCTCAAGGTCCAGTCAGTTTGAGTGGCAAAGCCTTGACAAAGACCCTCAGCAGCAGAAAAATATTAAGAAAAAAGGCAGTCGGCCTGGCGGAGGGGCGTAGGGGCGGAGGGGCGGAGCGGCTGGGTGGGTGGGTGTCCAGACCTGAAGTCAATCAGTCAGGCAGTCAGTCATGCACTTCCTCAATCACTTCCCATTTACCCGGCCAGTCCAAGGCCTGCTCGCCTTCTGTCCATCACCATCATGCCTACTTCTCTGACCTGCCACAGCTCTCCTCCATTTATCCTCCTCCTACGGATGGTCGGACCAACGGAGGCTGAGTTGAGGAAAGGAGAAGCCACACACACACACACACACACAGATACAGGCACGGACACACAGATACAGGCACGGACACACACACACACACACACACAGATACAGGCACGGGACACACACACACACACACACACACACACAGATACAGGCACACACACACACACAGATACAGACACGGACACACACACCGATACAGGCACGGACACACACACACGCACACAAACAGACACAGGCACGGATACAACACAGATACAGACACAAACACACACATAGATACATGCATGGACACACACACAGATACAGACACACACACAGAGATGCTCTTCAGCCACCCGCAATGAAATACTGCATCAGATACATCACTGTAATACATCAGACCCATACATCACTGTATCAGACCCATACATCACTGCATCAGACCCATACATCACTGTATCAGACCCATACATCACTGGGATACTGTATCAGACCCATACATCACTGGGATACTGTATCAGACCCATACATCACTGGGATACTGTATCAGACCCATACATCACTGAAATACTGCATCAGACCCATACATCACTGGGATACTGTATCAGACCCATACATCACTGGGATACTATCAGACTCATACATCACTGTAATACTCTATCAGACCCATACATCACTGTATCAGACCCATACATCACTGTATCAGACCCCATACATCACTGGGATACTGTATCAGACCCATACATCACTGGGATACTGTATCAGACCCATACATCACTGTAATACTGTATCAGACCCATACATCACACTGGGCCATACATCACTGTAATACTGTCAGACCCATACATCAGACCCATACATCACTGGGATACTGTATCAGACCCATACATCACTGTAATACTGTATCAGACCCATACATCACTGTAATACTGTATCAGAGCCATACATCACATCAAATACTGTATCAGACCCATACATCACTGTAATACTGTATCAGAGCCATACATCACTGTAATACTGTATCAGACCCATACATCACTACATACTGGGATACTGTATCAGGCCATATCATCACTGCATCACTGTATCAGACCCATACATCCTGTAATACTGTATCAGACCCATACATCACTGGGATACTATCAGACCCATACATCACTGGGATACTGTATCAGACCCATACATCACTGTAATACTGTATGTGACCCCATACATCACTGGGATACTGTATCAGACCCATACATCACTGACATACTGTATCAGACCCATACATCACTGGGATACTGCATCAGACCCATACATCACTGTAATACTGTATCAGACCCATACATCACTGGATCAGACCCATACATCACTGGGATACTGTATCAGACCCATACATCACTGGAATACTGTATCAGACCCATACATCACTGTAATACTGTATCAGACCCATACATCACTGTATCAGACCCATACATCACTGGGGTACTGTATCAGACTCATACATCACTGTAATACTGTATCAGACCCATACATAACTGTAATACTGTATCAGACCCATACATCACTGTAATACTGTATCAGACCCATACATCACTGGGATACTGCATCAGACCCATACATCACTGTAATACTCTATCAGACCCATACATCACTGTATCAGACCCATACATCACTGGGATACTGTATCAGACCCATACATCACTGGGATACTGTATCAGACCCATACATCACTGTAATACTGTATCAGACCCATACATCACTGGGATACTGCATCAGACCCATACATCACTGGCATACTGTATCAGACCCATACATCACTGGGATACTGTATCAGACCCATACATCACTGGGATACTGTATCAGACCCATACATCACTGTAATACTCTATCAGACCCATACATCACCATCAGACCCATACATCACTGTATCAGACCCATACATCACTGGGATACTGTATCAGACCCATACATCACTGGGACCCATACATCACTGACATATCATCAGACCCATACATCACTGTAATACTGTATCAGACCCATACATCACTGGGATACTGCATCAGACCCATACATCACTGTAATACTGTATCAGACCCATACATCACTGTAATACTGTATCAGACCCATACATCACTGGGATACTGCATCAGACCCATCACTGACATACTGTATCAGACCCATACATCACTACTATCAGACCCATACATCCATACATCAGACCCACTCACTGGGTATCAGACCCATACATCACTGGGATACATCACTTATCAGACCCATACATCACTGGGATACTGCATCAGACCCATACATCACTGACATACTGTATCAGACCCATACATCACTGTAATACTGTATCAGACCCATACATCACTGGGATACTGCATCAGACCCATACATCACTGGGATACTGCATCAGACCCATCACATACATCACTGTAATACTGACCCATACATCAGACCCATACATCACTGGGATATCAGACCCATACATCACTGGGATACTGTATCAGACCCATACATCACTGGGATACTACATCAGACCCATACATCACTGGGATACTGCATCAGACCAATACATCAGACCCATACATCACTGTCAGAATACATCACTGGGATACTGTATCAGACCCATACATCCTGGGATACATCAGACCCATACATCACTGTAATACTGTATCAGACCCATACATCACTGGGATACTGTATCAGACCCATACATCACTGGGATACTGCATCAGACCCATACATCACTGTAATACTGCATCAGACCCATACATCACTGTATCAGACCCATACATCACTGTATCAGACCCATACATCACTGGGATACTGTATCAGACCCATACATCACTGGGATACTGCATCAGACCCATACATCACTGGGATACTGAGAATTATCTAACTCTTCTAATGTAAAGACTGAAGATGGAAAGTAGGTACTTTATATAAGACGCCGACATCTGCTGAAATGGTGTTAATTCTCCTCTAAACCCCAAAGAGACCACTGACTGTGTTCAGGTGATCTGAAGTCTGAGATAACCCAGAGGAACTTCAAAGACCAAAACCCTGACGAGACACACACCTGTCACTCATTAAACACCCCCAGACAACCGAATTATGAGAATTATTCCTCAGTTTGAAAAAAAGTATAAAATATTCATTTTAATAAGGGCGTAAGATGATAATGAATTATATATATCCCATTGACGTATTTAAAAATGTCCTATATTATAATATCATTTGCATGGGGAGACTGTGTAATGATGAGCGAGCCCAGTCCTCCGCTAGCCCTCTTTCATGACCAACCGAATCAGGACTGGGTGTTTCTTTCTGTTCCCCGGCAACACAACGGTGGCTCCTTGGTGTGTCTCATTAAAGTTTAACAGGAAGCCGTTTTAATTGTCAGTCTTTTGACAGGTTGATGGAGGCGAGGTGGAAATGAAGTTTTCTTCCTCCATGCATAATGCAATTTGGGAACCCATTGTTATTTTGGGAGGGAGCCACCGGTACGGTGAGGTGGTGAGGTGCTGTTGTATACCGTCTAACACACATCTAACTTTGAATTTCTCCATACGTGGGGTGATTATAGTGGGCGTGATTTGATTAGAGCAGAGGCTTCAAAATCACCCAACTAGATACTATAGCCTAACCTAACATGGCCCTGACCCGGTGTCCAGTTCAGATGAACGGCCTGCACATATCTCCGTTCTCTACTTTGTCAACTAAACAAGGATGTCCTCTTTGTCCTTTCTTATTGTGTCTTATAGGAAGCAGCAACTCTATGCTACGAGGAGCTTGTCATGGGGGGGAGAGGAACAGACATGACTTGTATTTGCTCAACACTTTGACTTGGATTGAGGCTGTGATATCTCTCTCAGACTAGACTGGGGTTGTGATATCTCTCTCAGACTAGACTGGGGTTGAGATATCTCTCTCAGAATAGACTGGGGTTGTGATATATCTCTCAGACTAGACTGGGGTTGTGATATCTCTCTCAGACTAGACTGGGGTTGTGAGACTATGGGGCTGTGATATCTCTCTCAGACTAGACTGTGATATCTCTCTCAGACTAGACTGGGGTTGTGATATCTCTCTCAGACTAGACTGGGGTTGTGATATCTCTCAGACTAGACTGGGGATGTGATATCTCTCTCAGACTAGACTGGGGCTGTGATATCTCTCTCAGACTAGACTGGGGCTGTGATATCTCTCTCAGACTAGACTGGGGCTGTGATATCTCTCTCAGACTAGACTGGGGCTGTGATATCTCTCTCAGACTAGACTGGGGCTGTGATATCTCTCTCAGACTAGACTGGGGCTGTGATATCTCTCTCAGACTAGACTGGGGCTGTGATATCTCTCTCAGACTAGACTGGGGCTGTGATATCTCTCTCAGACTAGACTGGGGCTGTGATATCTCTCTCAGACTAGACTGGGGCTGTGATATCTCTCAGACTAGACTGGGGCTGTGATATCTCTCTCAGACTAGACTGGGGATGTGATATCTCTCTCAGACTAGACAGGAGCTGTGATATCTCTCTCTGACTAGACTGATTTCTCTCTGACTAGACTGGGATGTGATATCTCTCTCAGACTAGACTGGGGATGTGATATCTCTCCTGGACTAGACAGAGCTGTGATATCTCTCTGGAGTCTCTGCTCTCTGCTCTCCCCTGCTCTCTGCTCCTGGAGAACAGATGTTCTCCTCCAGGCTCTCTGGAGAACAGAAGCCTCCAGGGGGAGACCAGGGGAGACCAGAGTAGAGGCCTCCAGCTATCTCTCCTCCAGGAGAGAGGAGGGAGCAGAGACCTCCAGGAGAGAGCAGAGACCTCCAGGGGAGAGCAGAGAACAGAGGCCTCCAGGGGAGAGCAGGGAGGAGAGAGCAGAGAGCAGAGGCCTCCAGGAGAGCAGAGAGCAGACACCTCCAGCAGATAGCAGAGAGCAGAGGCCTCAAGGGGAGGCAGAGAGCAGAGAGCAGAGAGCAGAGCAGAGAGCAGAGAGCAGAGCAGAGCAGAGAGCAGAGAGCAGAGAGCAGAGAGAGCAGAGAGCAGAGAGGCAGAGAGCAGAGAGCAGAGCAGAGAGCAGAGAGAGCAGAGAGCAGAGAGCAGAGAGAGAGCAGAGAGCAGAGAGCAGCGGCCTCCGGGAGAGAGCAGAGGCATCCAGGAGAGAGCAGAGACCTCCAGGAGAGAGCAGAGAGCAGAGGCCTCCGGGAGAGAGCAAAGAGCAGAGGCCTCCAGGGGAGCAGAGAGCAGAGGCCTCCAGGAGCAGAGCAGAGAGAGCAGAGACCTCCAGGAGAGAGCAGAGACCTCCAGGAGAGAGAGCAGAGGCCTCAGGGAGAGCAGAGGGAGAGAGCCTCCAGGAGAGCAGAGGCCTCCAGGAGGAGCAGAGCCTCCAGGAGAGCAGGCCTCCAGGGAGAGCAGAGAGCAGAGGCCTCCAGGAGAGAGCAGAGAGCAAAGGCCTCCAGGGAGAGAGAGAGAGACCTCCAGAGCAGAGAGCAGAGGCCTCCAGGGAGGAGAGAGCAGAGACCTCCAGGAGAGAGCAGAGAGCAGAGGCCTCCAGGGGAGAGCAGAGCAAGCAGAGACCTCCAGGAGAGAGCAGAGAGCACAGAGAACAGCAGATGCCTCCAGGGAGAGCAGAGAGCAGAGACCTCCAGGAGAGAGCAGAGAGCAAAGGCCTCCAGGGAGAGCAGAGGCCTCCAGAGAGCAGAGGCCTCCAGGGGGAGAGCAGAGGCCTCCAGGAGAGAGCAGAGGCCTCCAGGGGAGAACAGAGAACAGAGAGCAGATGCCTCCAGGGGAGAGCAGAGAGCAGAGGCCTCCAGGAGAGAGCAGAGGCCTCCAGGGGATAGCAGAGAGCTTAGACCACCAGGAGAGAGCAGACCTCCAGGGGAGAGCAGAGACCTCCAGGGGAGAGCAGAGAGCAGAGACCTCCAGGGAGAGCAGAGAGCAGAGACCTCCTGGGGATAGCTCTCTGCTCCCCAGGGGAGAGCAGCTCTCCCTGGAGGCCTCTGAGAGCAGAGACCTCCAGGGAGAGCAGATCTCCAGGGAGAGCAGATGCCTCCAGGGGGAGAGCAGAGAGCAGAGACCTCCAGGGAGAGCAGACCTCCAGGGAGAGCAGAGAGCAGATGCCTCCAGGGAGAGCAGAGACCTCCAGTGGAGGCAGGGAGCAGATGCCTCCAGGGGGAGAGAACAGAGAGACCTGCCTCCAGGAGAGAGAGACCTCCAGTGGGAGAGCAGGGAGCAGAGACCTCCAGTGGAGGAGAGCAGAGAGCAGATGCCTCCAGGGAGAGCAGAGACCTCCAGTGGAGAGCAGGGAGCAGAGACCTCCAGGGAGCAGAGCAGAGAGCAGATGCCTCCAGGGAGAGCAGAGACCTCCAGGGGAGAGCAGGGAGCAGACCTCCAGGGAGAGCAGAGAGCAGAGACCTCCAGGGGAGAGCAGAGAGAGGCCTCCAGGGAGAGCAGAGAGGAGCAGATCCAGCAGGGAGAGCAGAGGCCTCCAGGAGAGCAGCAGGAGAAGACGCCTCCAGGAGAGAACAGAGAGCAGAGACATCCAGCAGAGAGCAGAGGCCTCCAGGAAGGAAACCCACACCAGTCCCAGACAGACACCAAGCCCAGACAGACAGAGCTGTCAGCTAGATGGGACCGACCCAGAGATGGGTCTCCCTGCCTGTGTTTCACTTTCCTTCAAAGACATACCGCCCATACATGCCTTAGGCGCTGGTACTCAGTCTCCCCCTCCCCGCTCACAGACACCAGGCCCTCCCAGAGCCTCCAACTCCCTCCCTCCCCCTTCCCTTCAAAGACATACCGCCCATACCCTAGGCCCACTCCCTCCCCCCCCTCCCCTCCCCCTCCAACTCCCTCCCTCCCCCTTCCCTTACCCTTACCCTCCCACTCCCTCCCCCCCCTCCCCTCCCCTCCAACTCCCTCCCTCCCCTTCCCTTACCCTTACCCTCCCACTCCCTCCCCTCCCCTACCCTTCCACTCCACTCCCCTCTCATCTCTTCTTACTCCTCTGACTCCTCTTGTTTATGAATGATTAATAAATGACAGATCCGTTTTAACGGCACAACGTGGGCCCCGGTTTGGTGGCGTCACTTTTGACATGAATGCCACAGGGAGGTGCCCCGCCCGTCTCCCCCTCGGAGGCGTCTCTACTCCCTCTCTGCCAGCTCTTCTTTGGGTGATGATGTGATGATGCTTGGATGAATCACTGAACCCAGCGTTGCTAACACTTCAACTCTCCTGCAGATCTTTTCCACGGGTTGGGTAGGCTGTGCTACAAATGTGAGCTTCAGGTCAACAAATCTACGAAGCACAAAATCATAATTATCTTGTACTTAAAATCAATAAAGGTACTGAAAGGCTGTTTCTAGAGATCTCTTTAAAGGTACTGCAGGGTGTAGGGTGTAGGCTGTTTCTAGAGATACTAGGGTGTAGGGTGTACTGTGTGTAGGCTGTTTTAGAGATACGTAGGGTGTAGGGTGTGGGGTGTGTAGGCTGTTTCTAGAGATACATACTGCAGGGTGTAGGGTGTAGGCTGTTTCTAGAGATACTGTAGGGTGTAGGCTGTTTCTAGAGGTACTGTAGGGTGTAGGTGGCTGTTTCTAGAGATACGTACTGTAGGGTGTAGGGTGTAGGCTGTTTCTAGAGTACTGTAGGGTGTACTACTAGGGTGTAGTGTGTAGGCTGTTTCTAGAGGTACTGTAGGGTGTAGGGTGTAGGCTGTTTCTAGAGATACCGTAGGGTGTAGGGTGTGGGGTTGTAGGCTGTTTCTAGAGATACTGTAGGGTGTAGGCTGTTTCTAGAGATAGGGTGTAGGGTGTAGCCTGTTTCTAGAGATACTGTAGGTTGTAGGCTGTTTCTAGAGATACTGTAGGGTGTAGGCTGTTTCTAGAGGTACTGTAGGGTGTAGGCTGTTTCTAGAGGTACTGTAGGGTGGGTGTAGGCTGTTTCTAGGGTGTAGGGTGTAGGCTGTTTCTACTGTAGGGTGTAGGGTGTAGGCTGTTTAGAGATACTGTAGGGTGTAGGCTGTTTCTAGAGGTACTGTAGGGTGTAGGCTGTTTCTAGAGGTACTGTAGGGTGTAGGTGTAGGCTGTTTCTAGAGGTACTGTAGGGTGTAGGGTGGTGTAGGCTGTTTCTAGAGGTACTGTAGGGTGTAGGGTGTAGGGTGTAGGCTGTTTCTAGAGGTACTGTAGGGTGTAGGGTGTAGGCTGTTTCTAGAGATACTGTAGGGTGTAGGCTGTTTCTAGACATACTGTAGGGTGTAGGGTGTAGGGTGTAGCCTGTTTCTAGAGATACTGTAGGGTGTAGGGTGTAGGCTGTTTCTAGAGATACCGTAGGGTGTAGGGTGTATGTGTAGGCTGTTTCTAGAGGTACTGTAGGTTTAGGCTGTTTCTAGAGATACTGTAGGGTGTAGGCTGTTTCTAGAGGTACTGTAGTGGGGAGTGTAGGTTGTAGAAGCTGTTTCTAGAGATACTGTAGGGTGTGGGGTGTAGGCTTTGTTTCTAGATGGGACTGTAGGGTGAAGGCTGTTTCTAGAGATACTGTAGGGTGTATAGGGTGTAGGCTTTGTTTCTAGAGGGACTGTAGGGTGAAAGTTAGGCTGTTTCTGGGAACAGAGATACCGTAGGGTGTAGGGTGTAGGAATATGTGTAGGCTTTGTTTCTAGATAGGAGGGACTGTTTCTAGGGTACTGTAGGGTGTGCAGGCCTGTGTCAGTGGCACTGTTTCTAGATGGACACTGTGACTGGGCTGGGGGTGTGGGGTGTAGGCTTTGTTTCTAGAGGGACTGTAGGGAATAGTGTGGGGTGTAGCCAGGCTTTGTTTCTAGATGGACTGTAGGGTGTGGGAGATACTGAATAGGCTTTGTTTCTGAGAGGACTGTAGGGTGTGGGGTGTAGGCTTTGTTTCTAGATGGACTGTAGGGTGTTTCTAGGTGTAGGCTTTGTTTCTAGATGGACTGTAGGGTGTGGGGTGTAGGCTTTGTTTCTAGATGGACTGTAGGGTGTCGAAGGGTGTAGGCTTTGTTTCTAGATGGACTGTAGTTTCTTTCATCACACCATGGTGTGGGGTGTACCAGAGGCTTTGTTTCTAGATGGACTGTCTCCTCCAGGGTGTGAAGCAGGGTGTCTCTAGGCTTTGTTTCTAGACTGGACTGTAGGGTGTGGGGTGTCTAGGATTTGTTTCTAGATGGACTGTAGGGTGTGGGGTGTTGAGGCTTTGTTTCTAGAGAAACCTAAGTTCTTAGTGGTAAAAACAAAAACATAGTAGGCGGCCATCTCTGTTTTCAGATGGGGTGTCAGTGTGGACTGTAACTTTGTTTCTGGGCTTCTGTTAGGGTGTGGGGTGTCTAGATGGAATGTACAGATAACTGTTTGCAGATAGGGGGGTATGAAGTGATGGTAAGTAAGTATTAGGCTTTGTTTCTAATACTTTGTTTCTAAAACAGTAGGATTCAGAGAGTTGTAGTAAGTTAGAAACCTTTCATTATAGGTTCTACCATATTTTTGACTTTAACTTTTACTTCACTTCATTCCTAAAGAAAATTATGTATTCATACATTTTCCCTGACACTCATAAACACTCGTTACATATTGAATGCTTCGGGAAAATGGTCTAATTCGCACACTTATAAAGAGAACATCCCTGGTCATCCCTACTGCCTCTGATCTGGAGGACTCACTAACAGAGAACATCCTGGTCGTCCCTACTGCCTCTGATCTGGAGGACTCACTAAACAGAGTGGTCGTCCCTACTGCCTCTGATCTGGAGGACTCACTAAACAGAGAACATCCCTGGTCACCTACTGCCTCTGATCTGGTGGACTCACTAAACAGAGAACTCCCTGGTCGTCCCTACTGCCTCTGATCTGGAGGACTCACTAAACAGAGAACATCCCTGGTCGTCCCTACTGCCTCTGATCTGGAGGACTCACTAAACAGAGAACATCCCTGGTCGTCCCTACTGCCTCTGATCTGGAGGACTCACTAAACAGAGAACATCCCTGGTCATCCCTACTGCCTCTGATCTGGAGGACTCACTAAACAGAGAACATCCCTGGTTCCCTACTGCCTCTGATCTGGAGGACTCACTAAACAGAGAACATCCCTGGTGTCCCCTACTGCCTCTGATCTGGAGGACTCACTAAACAGAGAACATCCCTGGTTCCCTACTGCCTCTGATCTGGAGGACTCACTAAACAAAGAACATCCCTGGTCGTCCCTACTGCCTCTGATATGGAGGACTCACTAAACAGAGAACATCCTGGTCATCCCTTTCTGATCTGGAGGACTCACTAAACAGAGAACATCCCTGGTCGTCCCTACTGCCTCTGATCTGGAGGACTCACTAAACAGAGAACATCCCTGGTCGTCCCTACTGCCTCTGATCTGGAGGACTCACTAAACAAAGAACATCCCTGTCGTCCCTACTGCCTCTGATCTGGAGGACTCACTGAACAGAGAACATCCCTGGTCATCCCTACTGCCTCTGATCTGGAGGACTCACTAAACAGAGAACATCCCTGGTCGTCCCTACTGCCTCTGATCTGGAGGACTCACTAAACAGAGAACATCCCTGGTCGTCCCTACTGCCTCTGATCTGGAGGACTCACAAAACAGAGAACATCCCTGGTCATCCCTACTGCCTCTGATCTGGTGGACTCACTAAACAGAGAACATCCCTGGTCATCTCTACTGCCTCTGATCTGAGGACTCACTAACCAGAGAACATCCCTGGTCATCGCTACTGCCTCTGATCTGGAGGACTCACTAAACAGAGAACATCCCTGGTCATACCTACTGCCTCTGATCTGGAGGACTCACTAAACAGAGAACATCCTGGTCATCGCTACTGCCTCTGATCTGGAGGACTCACTAAACAGAGAACATCCCTGGTCATCCCTACTGCCTCTGATCTGGAGGAACTAAACAGAGAACATCCCTGGTCATCCCTACTGCCTCTGATCTGGTGGACTCACTAAACAGAGAACATCCCTGGTCATCCCTACTGCCTCTGATCTGGTGGACTCACTAAACAGAGAACATCCCTGGTCGTCCCTACTGCCTCTGATCTGGAGGACTCACTAAACAGAGAACATCCCTGGTCCGCTACTGCCTCTGATCTGGAGGACTCACTCATCTGGTCGCCCCTACTGCCTCTGATCTGGTGGACTCACTAAACAGAGAACATCCCTGGTCATCGCTACTGCCTCTGATCTGGTGGACTCACTAAAACAGAGAACATCCCTGGTCATCCCTACTGCCTCTGATCTGGTGGACTCACTAAACAGAGAACATCCCTGGTCATCCCTACTGCCTCTGATCTGGTGGACTCACTGAACAGAGAACATCCTAGTCATCC
>NW_024608488.1:0-64545 GCF_018296145.1 Oncorhynchus tshawytscha
GAGCCATAAGGGACACTAGGAATCCACCACCCCACTACCACTATCAGATTAGAGCCATAAGGGACACTAGGAATCTACCACCCCACTACCACTATCAGATTAGAGCCATAAGGGACACTAGGAATCTACCACCCCACTACCACTATCAGATTAGAGCCATAAGGGACACTAGGAATCTACCACCCCACTACCACTATCAGATTAGAGCCATAAGGGACACTAGGAATCTACCACCCCACTACCACTATCAGATTAGAGCCATAAGGGACACTAGAATCTACCACCCCACTACCATCAGATTAGAGCCATAAGGGACACTAGGAATCACCACCCCACTACCACTATCAGATTAGAGCCATAAGGGACACTAGGAATCTACCACCCCCCTACTACCACTATCAGATTAGAGCCATAAGGGACACTAGGAATCTACTACCACTATCAGATTAGAGCCATAAGGGACACTAGGAATCTACCACCCCACTACCACTATCAGATTAGAGCCATAAGGGACACTAGGAATCTACCACCCCACTACCACTATCAGATTAGAGCCATAAGGGACACTAGGAATCTGCCACCCCCCCACTACCACTATCAGATTAGAGCCATAAGGGACACTAGGAATCTACCACCCCACTACCACTATCAGATTAGAGCCATAAGGGACACTAGGAATCTGCCACCCCACTACCATTATCATATTAGAGCCATAAGGGACACTAGACATCCACCACCCTACTACCATTATCATATTAGAGCCATAAGGGACACTAGACATCCACCACCCTACTACCATTATCATATTAGAGCCATAAGGGACACTAGACATCCACCACCCTACTACCATTATCATATTAGAGCCATAAGGGACACTAGACATCCACCACCCTACTACCATTATCATATTAGAGCCATAAGGGACACTAGGAATCTACCACCCCACTACCACTATCAGATTAGAGCCATAAGGGACACTAGGAATCTACCACCCCACTACCACTATCAGATTAGAGCCATAAGGGACACTAGGAATCTACCACCCCACTACCACTATCAGATTAGAGCCATAAGGGACACTAGGAATCTGCCACCCCCCACTACCACTATCAGATTAGAGCCATAAGGGACACTAGGAATCTACCACCCCACTACCACTATCAGATTAGAGCCATAAGGGACACTAGGAATCTACCACCCCACTACCACTATCAGATTAGAGCCATAAGGGACACTAGGAATCTACCACCCCACTACCACTATCATATTAGAGCCATAAGGGACACTAGACATCCACCACCCTACTACCATTATCATATTAGAGCCATAAGGGACACTAGACATCCACCACCCTACTACCATTATCATATTAGAGCCATAAGGGACACTAGACATCCACCACCCTACTACCATTATCATATTAGAGCCATAAGGGACACTAGGAATCTACCACCCCACTACCACTATCAGATTAGAGCCATAAGGGACACTAGGAATCTACCCCCCCCACTACCACTATCAGATTAGAGCCATAAGGGACACTAGGAATCTACCACCCCACTACCACTATCAGATTAGAGCCATAAGGGACACTAGGAATCTACCACCCCACTACCACTATCAGATTAGAGCCATAAGGGACACTAGGACATCCACCACCCTACTACCACTATCATATTAGAGCCATAAGGGACACTAGAATCTACCCACCCCCACTACCACTATCAGATTAGAGCCATAAGGGGCCCTAGGAATCCACCACCCCACTACCACTATCAGATTAGAGCCATAAGGGACACTAGGAATCTACCACCCCACTACCACTATCAGATTAGAGCCATAAGGGACACTAGGAATCTGCCACCCCCCACTACCACTATCAGATTAGAGCCATAAGGGACACTAGGAATCCACCACCCCACTACCACTATCAGATTAGAGCCATAAGGGACACTAGACATCCACCACCCTACTACCATTATCATATTAGAGCCATAAGGGACACTAGACATCCACCACCCTACTACCATTATCATATTAGAGCCATAAGGGACACTAGACATCCACCACCCTACTACCATTATCATATTAGAGCCATAAGGGACACTAGGAATCTACCACCCCACTACCACTATCATATTAGAGCCATAAGGGACACTAGGAATCTACCACCCCACTACCACTATCAGATTAGAGCCATAAGGGACACTAGGAATCTACCACCCCACTACCACTATCAGATTAGAGCCATAAGGGACACTAGGAATCTGCCACCCCCCACTACCACTATCAGATTAGAGCCATAAGGGACACTAGGAATCTGCCACCCCCCACTACCACTATCAGATTAGAGCCATAAGGGACACTAGGAATCTACCACCCCCCACTACCACTATCAGATTAGAGCCATAAGGGACACTAGGAATCTACCACCCCACTACCACTATCAGATTAGAGCCATAAGGGGGACTACTCAGATTAGAGCCATAAGGGACCTCCACCACCCTACTACCATTATCATATTAGAGCCATAAGGGACACTAGACATCCACCACCCTACTACCATTATCATATTAGAGCCATAAGGGACACTAGACATCCACCACCCTACTACCATTATCATATTAGAGCCATAAGGGACACTAGACATCCACCACCCTACTACCATTATCATATTAGAGCCATAAGGGACACTAGGAATCTACCACCCCACTACCACTATCAGATTAGAGCCATAAGGGACACTAGGAATCTACCACCCCACTACCACTATCAGATTAGAGCCATAAGGGACACTAGGAATCTACCACCCCACTACCACTATCAGATTAGAGCCATAAGGGACACTAGGAATCTACCACCCCCACTACCACTATCAGATTAGAGCCATAAGGGACACTAGGAATCTACCACCCCACTACCACTATCAGATTAGAGCCATAAGGGACACTAGGAATCTACCACCCCCACTACCACTATCAGATTAGAGCCATAAGGGACACTAGGAATCTACCACCCCACTACCACTATCAGATTAGAGCCATAAGGGACACTAGGAATCTACCACCCCACTACCACTATCAGATTAGAGCCATAAGGGACACTAGGAATCTACCACCCCACTACCACTATCAGATTAGAGCCATAAGGGACACTAGGAATCTACCACCCCACTACCACTATCAGATTAGAGCCATAAGGGACACTAGGAATCTACCACCCCCACTACCACTATCAGATTAGAGCCATAAGGGACACTAGGAATCTACCACCCCACTACCACTATCAGATTAGAGCCATAAGGGACACTAGGAATCTACCACCCCACTACCACTATCAGATTAGAGCCATAAGGGACACTAGGAATCTACCACCCCCCACTACCACTATCAGATTAGAGCCATAAGGGACACTAGGCCATCTACCACTCCACCACCCCACTACCACTATCATATTAGAGCCATAAGGGACACTAGGACATCCACCACCCCTACTACCACTATCAGATTAGAGCCATAAGGGACACTAGGAATCTACCACCCCACTACCACTATCAGATTAGAGCCATAAGGGACACTAGGAATCTACCACCCCACTACCACTATCAGATTAGAGCCATAAGGGACACTAGGAATCTACCACCCCACTACCACTATCAGATTAGAGCCATAAGGGACACTAGGAATCTACCACCCCACTACCACTATCAGATTAGAGCCATAAGGGACACTAGGAATCTACCACCCCACTACCATTATCATATTAGAGCCATAAGGGACACTAGGAATCTACCACCCCACTACCACTATCAGATTAGAGCCATAAGGGACACTAGGAATCTACCACCCCACTACCACTATCAGATTAGAGCCATAAGGGACCCTAGGAATCCACCACCCCACTACCACTATCAGATTAGAGCCATAAGGGACTTTAGGAATCTTCCACCCCACTACCACTATCAGATTATAGCCATAAGGCACACGAGGAATCTGACAACCCCCACTACCACTATCAGATTAGAGCCATAAGGGACACTAGGAATCTACCAACCCCCACTACCACTATCAGATTAGAGCCATAAGGGACACTAGGAATCTACCACCCCACTACCACTATCAGATTAGAGCCATAAGGGACACTAGGAATCTCCACCCCACTACCACTATCAGATTAGAGCCATAAGGGACACTAGGAATCTACCCCCCCCCACTACCACTATCAGATTAGAGCCATAAGGGACACTAGGAATCTACCACCCCACTACCACTATCAGATTAGAGCCATAAGGGACACTAGGAATCCACCACCCCTACTACCACTATCATATTAGAGCCATAAGGGACACTAGGAATCTGCCACCCCCCACAACTACTATCAGATTAGAGCCATAAGGGACACTAGGAATCTACCACCCCACTACCACTATCAGATTAGAGCCATAAGGGACACTAGGAATCTACCACCCTACTACCATTATCATATTAGAGCCATAAGGGACACTAGACATCCACCACCCTACTACCATTATCATATTAGAGCCATAAGGGACACTAGGAATCTACCACCCCACTACCACTATCAGATTAGAGCCATAAGGGACACTAGGAATCTACCACCCCACTACCACTATCAGATTAGAGCCATAAGGGACACTAGGAATCTACCACCCCACTACCACTATCAGATTAGAGCCATAAGGGACACTAGGAATCTACCACCCCACTACCACTATCAAATTAGAGCTATAAGGGACACTAGGAATCTGCCACCCCACTACCACTATCATATTAGAGCCATTAGGGACACTAAACATCCACCACCCTACTATCATTATCATATTAGAGCCATAAGGGTACTAGGACTCTACCACCCCACTACTACTATCAGGTTAGAGCCATAAGGGACACTAGGAATCTGCCACCCTACTACCATTATCATATTAGAGCCATAAGGGACACTAGGAATCTACCACCACTACCACTATCAGATTAGAGCCATAAGGGACACTAGGAATCTACCACCCCACTACCACTATCAGATTAGAGCCATAAGGGACACTAGGAATCTACCACCCCACTACCACTATCAGATTAGAGCCATAAGGGACACTAGGAATCTACCACCCCCACTACCACTATCAGATTAGAGCCATAAGGGACACTAGGAATCTACCACCCCACTACCACTATCAGATTAGAGCCATAAGGGACACTAGGACATCCACCACCCACTACCATTATCATATTAGAGCCATAAGGGACACTAGACATCCACCACCCTACTACCATTATCATATTAGAGCCATAAGGGACACTAGACATCCACCACCCTACTACCATTATCATATTAGAGCCATAAGGGACACTAGACATCTACCACCCCTACTACCATTATCATATTAGAGCCATAAGGGACACTAGACATCCACCACCCCTACTACCATTATCATATTAGAGCCATAAGGGACACTAGGAATCTACCACCCCACTACCACTATCAGATTAGAGCCATAAGGGACACTAGGAATCTACCACCCCACTACCACTATCAGATTAGAGCCATAAGGGACACTAGGAATCTACCACCCCACTACCACTATCAGATTAGAGCCATAAGGCACACTAGGAATCTACCACCCCCACTACCACTATCAGATTAGAGCCATAAGGGACACTAGGAATCTACCACCCCACTACCACTATCAGATTAGAGCCATAAGGGACCCTAGGAATCTACCACCCCACTACCACTATCAGATTAGAGCCATAAGGGACACTAGGAATCTACCACCCCACTACCACTATCAGATTAGAGCCATAAGGGACACTAGGAATCTACCACCCCACTACCACTATCAGATTAGAGCCATAAGGGACACTAGGAATCTGCCACCCCCACTACCACTATCAGATTAGAGCCATAAGGGACACTAGTACTCTACCACCCCTCTACCACTATCAGATTAGAGCCATAAGGGACACTAGGAATCTGCAAACCTACTACCATTATCATATTAGAGCCATAAGGGACACTAGACATCCACCACCCTTCTACCATTATCATATTAGAGCCATAAGGGACACTAGACATCCACCACCCTACTACCATTATCATATTAGAGCCATAAGGGACACTAGACATCCACCACCCTACTACCATTATAATATTAGAGCCATAAGGGACACTAGGATCACCATCACTACCACCCTACTACCATTATCATATTAGAGCCATAAGGGACACTAGACATCCACCACCCTACTACCATTATCATATTAGAGCCATAAGGGACACTAGGAATCCACCACCCCTACTACCATTATCATATTAGAGCCATAAGGGACACTAGGAATCTACCACCCCACTACCACTATCAGATTAGAGCCATAAGGTACACTAGGAATCTACCACCCCCCACTACCACTATCAGATTAGAGCCATAAGGGACACTAGGAATCTACCACCCCACTACCACTATCAGATTAGAGCCATAAGGGACACTAGGAATCTACCACCCCACTACCACTATCAGATTAGAGCCATAAGGGACACTAGGAATCTACCACCCCACTACCACTATCAGATTAGAGCCATAAGGGACACTAGGAATCTACCACCCCCACTACCACTATCAGATTAGAGCCATAAGGGACACTAGGAATCTACCACCCCACTACCACTATCAGATTAGAGCCATAAGGGACACTAGGAATCCACCACCCACTACCACTATCAGATTAGAGCCATAAGGGACACTAGGAATCTACCACCCCACTACCACTATCAGATTAGAGCCATAAGGGACACTAGGAATCTACCACCCCACTACCACTATCAGATTAGAGCCATAAGGGACACTAGGAATCTACCACCCCCACTACCACTATCAGATTAGAGCCATAAGGGACACTAGAATCACCACCCTACTACCATTATCATATTAGAGCCATAGGGACACTAGGAATCCACCACCCACTACCACTATCAGATTAGAGCCATAAGGGACACTAGGAATCTACCACCCCACTACCACTATCAGATTAGAGCCATAAGGGACACTAGGAATCTACCACCCCACTACCACTATCAGATTAGAGCCATAAGGGACACTAGGAATCTACCACCCCCACTACCACTATCAGATTAGAGCCATAAGGGACACTAGGAATCTACCACCCCACTACCACTATCAGATTAGAGCCATAAGGGACACTAGGAATCTACCACCCCACTACCACTATCAGATTAGAGCCATAAGGGACACTAGGAATCTACCACCCCCACTACCACTATCAGATTAGAGCCATAAGGGACACTAGGAATCTACCACCCCACTACCACTATCAGATTAGAGCCATAAGGGACACTAGGAATCTACCACCCCCACTACCACTATCAGATTAGAGCCATAAGGGACACTAGGAATCTACCACCCCACTACCATATATCAGATTAGAGCCATAAGGGACACTAGGAATCCACCACCCTACTACCATTATCATATTAGAGCCATAAGGGACCCTAGACATCCACCACCCTACTACCATTATCATATTAGAGCCATAAGGGACACTAGACATCCACCACCCTACTACCATTATCATATTAGAGCCATAAGGGACACTAGACATCCACCACCCTACTACCATTATCAGATTAGAGCCATAAGGTACACTAGGAATCTACCACCACGCACTACCACTATCCTATTAGAGCCATAAGGGACCCTAGGAATCTACCACCCCAATACCACTATCAGATTAGAGCCATAAGGGACACTAGGAATCTACCACCCCACTACCACTATCAGATTAGAGCCATAAGGGACACTAGGAATCTACCACCCCACTACCACTATCAGATTAGAGCCATAAGGGACACTAGGAATCTACCACCCCCCACTACCACTATCAGATTAGAGCCATAAGGGACACTAGGACTCTACCACCCCTCTACCACTATCAGATTAGAGCCATAAGGGACACTAGGAATCTGCCACCCTCCACTACCACTATCAGATTTGAGCCATAAGGGACACTAGGAATCTACCACCCCACTACCACTATCAGATTAGAGCCATAAGGGGCCCTAGGAATCCACCACCCCACTACCACGATCAGATTAGAGCCATAAGGGACCCTAGAAATCCACCACCCTTCTACCATTATCATATTAGAGCCATAAGCGACACTAGACATCCACCACCCTACTACCATTATCATATTAGAGCCATAAGGGACACTAGACATCCACCACCCTACTACCATTATCACATTAGAGCCATAAGGGACACTAGAATCCACCACCCTACTACCACTATCATATTAGAGCCATAAGGGACACTAGGAATCCACCACCCACTACCATTATCATATTAGAGCCATAAGGGACACTAGACATCCACCACCCCTACTACCACTATCATATTAGAGCCATAAGGGACACTAGGAATCTACCACCCCACTACCACTATCAGATTAGAGCCATAAGGGACACTAGGAATCTACCACCCCACTACCACTATCAGATTAGAGCCATAAGGGACACTAGGAATCTACCACCCCACTACCACTATCAGATTAGAGCCATAAGGGACACTAGGAATCTACCACCCCCACTACCACTATCAGATTAGAGCCATAAGGGACACTAGGAATCTACCACCCCCCCCCACTACCACTATCAGATTAGAGCCATAAGGGACACTAGGAATCTACCACCCCACTACCACTATCAGATTAGAGCCATAAGGGACACTAGGAATCTACCACCCCACTACCACTATCATATTAGACCCATAAGGGACACTAGACATCCACCACCCTACTGCCATTATCATATTAGAGCCATAAGGGACACTAGACATCCACCACCCTACTACTACTATCAGATTAGAGCCATAAGGGACACTAGGAATCTACCACCCCACTACCACTATCAGATTAGAGCCATTAGGGACACTAGGAATCTGCCACCCCCACTACCACTATCAGATTAGAGCCATAAGGGACACTAGGAATCTACCACCCCACTACCACTATCAGATTAGAGCCATAAGGGACACTAGGAATCTACCACCCCCCACTACCACTATCAGATTAGAGCCATAAGGGACACTAACTAGGACTCTACCACCCCACTACCACTATCAGATTAGAGCCATAAGGGACACTAGGAATCTACCACCCCCACTACCACTATCAGATTAGAGCCATACGGGACACTAGACATCCACCACCCTACTACCATTATCATATTAGAGCCATAAGGGACACTAGACATCCACCACCCTACTACCATTATCATATTAGAGCCATAAGGGACACTAGACATCCACCACCCTACTACCATTATCATATTAGAGCCATAAGGGACACTAGACATCCACCACCCTACTACCATTATCATATTAGAGCCATAAGGGACACTAGACATCCACCACCCTACTACCACTATCATATTAGAGCCATAAGGGACACTAGGAATCTACCACCCCACTACCACTATCAGATTAGAGCCATAAGGGACACTAGGAATCTACCACCCCACTACCACTATCAGATTAGAGCCATAAGGGACACTAGGAATCTACCACCCCACTACCACTATCAGATTAGAGCCATAAGGGACACTAGGAATCTACCACCCCACTACCACTATCAGATTAGAGCCATAAGGGACACTAGGAATCTACCACCCCACTACCACTATCAGATTAGAGCCATAAGGGACACTAGGAATCTACCACCCCACTACCACTATCAGATTAGAGCCATAAGGGACACTAGGAATCTACCACCCCACTACCACTATCAGATTAGAGCCATAAGGGACACTAGGAATCTACCACCCCACTACCACTATCAGATTAGAGCCATAAGGGACACTAGGAATCTGCCACCCCCCACTACCACTATCAGATTAGAGCCATAAGGGACACTAGGAATCTACCACCCCACTACCACTATCAGATTAGAGCCATAAGGGACACTAGGAATCTACCACCCCCCACTACCATTATCATATTAGAGCCATAAGGGACACTAGACATCCACCACCCTACTACCACTATCATATTAGAGCCATAAGGGACACTAGAATCCACCACCCTACTACCACTATCATATTAGAGCCATAAGGGACACTAGACATCCACCACCCTACTACCATTATCATATTAGAGCCATAAGGGACACTAGACATCCACCACCCTACTACCATTATCATATTAGAGCCATAAGGGACACTAGACATCCACCACCCTACTACCATTATCATATTAGAGCCATAAGGGACACTAGGAATCTACCACCCTACTACCACTATCAGATTAGAGCCATAAGGGACACTAGGAATCCACCACCCCACTACCACTATCAGATTAGAGCCATAAGGGACACTAGGAATCTACCACCCCACTACCACTATCAGATTAGAGCCATAAGGGACACTAGGAATCTACCACCCCACTACCACTATCAGATTAGAGCCATAAGGGACACTAGGAATCTACCACCCCACTACCACTATCAGATTAGAGCCATAAGGGACACTAGGAATCTGCCACCCCCCACTACCACTATCAGATTAGAGCCATAAGGGACACTAGGAATCTGCCACCCCCCACTACCACTATCAGATTAGAGCCATAAGGGACACTAGGAATCTACCACCCCACTACCACTATCAGATTAGAGCCATAAGGGACACTAGGAATCTACCACCCCACTACCACTATCAGATTAGAGCCATAAGGGACACTAGGAATCTACCACCCCACTACCACTATCAGATTAGAGCCATAAGGGACACTAGGAATCTACCACCCCACTACCACTATCAGATTAGAGCCATAAGGGACACTAGGAATCTACCACCCCACTACCACTATCAGATTAGAGCCATAAGGGACACTAGGAATCCACCACACTACCATTATCATATTAGAGCCATAAGGGACACTAGGAATCACCACCCCACTACCACTATCAGATTAGAGCCATAAGGGACACTAGGAATCTACCACCCCACTACCACTATCAGATTAGAGCCATAAGGGACACTAGGAATCTACCACCCCACTACCACTATCAGATTAGAGCCATAAGGGACACTAGGAATCTACCACCCCACTAACACTATCAGATTAGTGCCATAAGGGACACTAGGAATCTGCCACCCCCCACAACTACTATCAGATTAGAGCCATAAGGGACACTAGACATCCACCACCCTACTACCACTATCAGATTAGAGCCATAAGGGACACTAGGAATCTACCACCCCACTACCAATATCAGATTAGAGCCATAAGGGACACTAAGAATCTACCACCCCCACTACCACTATCAGATTAGAGCCATAAGGGACACTAGGAATCTACCACCCCACTACCACTATCAGATTAGAGCCATAGGGACACTAGGAATCCACCACCCTACTACCACTATCATATTAGAGCCATAAGGGACACTAGGAATCCACCACCCCACTACCACTATCAGATTAGAGCCATAAGGGACACTAGGAATCTACCACCCCACTACCACTATCAGATTAGAGCCATAAGGGACACTAGGAATCTACCACCCTACTACCATTATCATATTAGAGCCATAAGGGACACTAGACATCCACCACCCTACTACCATTATCATATTAGAGCCATAAGGGACACTAGGAATCTACCACCCCGCACTACCACTATCATATTAGAGCCATAAGGGACACTAGGAATCTAAGGGACCACCCCACTACCACTATCAGATTAGAGCCATAAGGGACACTAGGAATCTACCACCCCACTACCACTATCAGATTAGAGCCATAAGGGACACTAGGAATCTACCACCCCACTACCACTATCAGATTAGAGCCATAAGGGACACTAGGATCTCTACCACCCCACTACCACTATCAGATTAGAGCCATAAGGGACACTAGGAATCTACCACCCCACTACCACTATCAGATTAGAGCCATAAGGGACACTAGAATCCACCACCCCTACTACCATTATCATATTAGAGCCATAAGGGACACTAGACATCCACCACCCTACTACCATTATCATATTAGAGCCATAAGGGACACTAGACATCCACCACCCTACTACCATTATCATATTAGAGCCATAAGGGACACTAGGAATCTACCACCCCACTACCACTATCAGATTAGAGCCATAAGGGACACTAGGAATCTACCACCCCACTACCACTATCAGATTAGAGCCATAAGGGACACTAGGAATCTGCCACCCCCCACTACCACTATCAGATTAGAGCCATAAGGGACACTAGGAATCTACCACCCCACTACCACTATCAGATTAGAGCCATAAGGGACACTAGGAATCTACCACCCCACTACCACTATCAGATTAGAGCCATAAGGCACACGAGGAATCTGACACCCCCCACTACCACTATCAGATTAGAGCCATAAGGGACACTAGGAATCTACCACCCCACTACCACTATCAGATTAGAGCCATAAGGGACACTAGGAATCTACCACCCCCCACTACCACTATCAGATTAGAGCCATAAGGGACCCTAGGAATCTACCACCCCACTACCACTATCAGATTAGAGCCATAAGGGACACTAGGAATCTACCACCCCACTACCACTATCAGATTAGAGCCATAAGGGACACTAGAATCCACCACCCTACTACCACTATCAGATTAGAGCCATAAGGGACACTAGGAATCCACCACCCCCACTACCACTATCAGATTAGAGCCATAAGGGACACTAGGAATCTACCACCCCACTACCACTATCAGATTAGAGCCATAAGGGACACTAGGAATCTACCACCCCCTACTACCACTATCAGATTAGAGCCATAAGGGACACTAGGAATCTACCACCCCCCACTACCACTATCAGATTAGAGCATAAGGGACACTAGGAATCTACCACCCCACTACCACTATCAGATTAGAGCCATAAGGGACACTAGGAATCTACCACCCCACTACCACTATCAGATTAGAGCCATAAGGGACACTAGGAATCTACCACCCCCACTACCACTATCAGATTAGAGCCATAAGGGACACTAGGAATCTACCACCCCACTACCACTATCAGATTAGAGCCATAAGGGACACTAGGAATCCACCACCCTACTACCACTATCATATTAGAGCCATAAGGGACACTAGGAATCCACCACCCCACTACCACTATCAGATTAGAGCCATAAGGGACACTAGGAATCTACCACCCCACTACCACTATCAGATTAGAGCCATAAGGGACACTAGGAATCACCACCCCTACTACCATTATCATATTAGAGCCATAAGGGACACTAGACATCCACCACCCCTACTACCATTATCATATTAGAGCCATAAGGGACACTAGGAATCTACCACCCCACTACCACTATCAGATTAGAGCCATAAGGGACACTAGGAATCTACCACCCCACTACCACTATCAGATTAGAGCCATAAGGGACACTAGGAATCTACCACCCCACTACCACTATCAGATTAGAGCCATAAGGGACACTAGGAATCTACCACCCCCCACTACCACTATCAGATTAGAGCCATAAGGGACACTAGGAATCTACCACCACCCCACTACCACTATCAGATTAGAGCCATAAGGGACACTAGGAATCTACCACCCCACTACCACTATCAGATTAGAGCCATAAGGGACACTAGGAATCCACCAACCTACTACCATTATCATATTAGAGCCATAAGGGACCATAGACATCCACCACCCCTCTACCATTTTCATATTAGAGCCATAAGGGACACTAGACATCCACCACCCTACTACCACTATCAGATTAGAGACATAAGGTACACTTGGAATCTACCACCCCGCACTACCACTATCCTATTAGAGCCATAAGGGACCCTAGGAATCTACCACCCCACTACCACTATCAGATTAGAGCCATAAGGGACACTAGGAATCTACCACCCCACTACCACTATCAGATTAGAGCCATAAGGGACACTAGGAATCTGCCACCCCCCACTACCACTATCAGATTAGAGCCATAAGGGACACTAGGAATCTACCACCCCACTACCACTATCAGATTAGAGCCATAAGGGACACTAGGAATCTACCACCCCACTACCACTATCAGATTAGAGCCATAAGGGACACTAGGAATCTACCACCCTACTACCACTATCATATTAGAGCCATAAGGGACACTAGACATCCACCACCCCTACTACCATTATCATATTAGAGCCATAAGGGACACTAGACATCCACCACCCTACTACCATTATCATATTAGAGCCAATAATGGACATTAGGAATCTACCACCCCACTACCACTATCAGATTAGAGCCATAAGGGACACTAGGAATCTACCACCCCACTACCACTATCAGATTAGAGCCATAAGGGACACTAGGAATCTACCACCCCACTACCAATATCCTATTAGAGCCATAAGGGACACTAGGAATCTACCACCCCACTACCACTATCAGATTAGAGCCATAAGGGACACTAGGAATCTCTACCACCCCACTACCACTATCAGATTAGAGCCATAAGGGACACTAGGAATCTACCACCCCCACTACCACTATCAGATTAGAGCCATAAGGGACACTAGGAATCTACCACCCCCTACTACCATTATCATATTAGAGCCATAAGGGACACTAGGAATCCACCACCCCCTACTACCATTATCATATTAGAGCCATAAGGGACACTAGACATCCACCACCCTACTACCATTATCATATTAGAGCCATAAGGGACACTAGGAATCTACCACCCCACTACCACTATCAGATTAGAGCCATAAGGGACACTAGGAATCTACCACCCCACTACCACTATCAGATTAGAGCCATAAGGGACACTAGGAAATCCACCCCACTACCACTATCAGATTAGAGCCATAAGGGACACTAGGAATCTACCACCCCACTACCACTATCAGATTAGAGCCATAAGGGACACTAGGAATCTACCACCCCACTACCACTATCAGATTAGAGCCATAAGGGACACTAGGAATCTACCACCCCCCACTACCACTATCAGATTAGAGCCATAAGGGACACTAGGAATCTACCACCACCCCACTACCACTATCAGATTAGAGCCATAAGGGACACTAGGAATCTACCACCCCACTACCACTATCAGATTAGAGCCATAAGGGACACTAGGAATCTACCACCCCACTACCACTATCAGATTAGAGCCATAAGGGACACTAGGAATCTACCACCCCACTACCACTATCAGATTAGAGCCATAAGGGACACTAGGAATCTCCACCACCCCTACTACCACTATCAGATTAGAGCCATAAGGGACACTAGGAATCTACCACCCCACTACCACTATCAGATTAGAGCCATAAGGGACACTAGGAATCTACCACCCCACTACCACTATCAGATTAGAGCCATAAGGGACACTAGGAATCTACCACCCCACTACCACTATCAGATTAGAGCCATAAGGGACACTAGGAATCTACCACCCCGCACTACCACTATCAGATTAGAGCCATAAGGGACACTAGGAATCTACCACCCCACTACCACTATCAGATTAGAGCCATAAGGGACACTAGGAATCTACCACCCCACTACCACTATCAGATTAGAGCCATAAGGGACACTAGGAATCTGCCACCCCCCACTACCACTATCAGATTAGAGCCATAAGGGACACTAGGAATCTACCACCCCACTACCACTATCAGATTAGAGCCATAAGGGACACTAGGAATCTACCACCCTACTACCACTATCAGATTAGAGCCATAAGGGACACTAGGAATCTACCACCCCACTACCACTATCAGATTAGAGCCATAAGGGACACTAGGAATCTACCACCCCACTACCACTATCAGATTAGAGCCATAAGGGACACTAGGAATCTACCACCCCACTACCATTATCATATTAGAGCCATAAGGGACACTAGACATCCACCACCCTACTACCATTATCATATTAGAGCCATAAGGGACACTAGGAATCTACCACCCCACTACCACTATCAGATTAGAGCCATAAGGGACACTAGGAATCTGCCACCCCCCACTACCACTATCAGATTAGAGCCATAAGGGACACTAGGAATCTACCACCCCACTACCACTATCAGATTAGAGCCATAAGGGACACTAGGAATCTACCACCCCACTACCACTATCAGATTAGAGCCATAAGGGACACTAGGAATCTACCACCCCACTACCACTATCAGATTAGAGCCATAAGGGACACTAGGAATCTACCACCCCACTACCACTATCAGATTAGAGCCATAAGGGACACTAGGAATCTACCACCCTACTACCATTATCATATTAGAGCCATAAGGGACACTAGACATCCACCACCCTACTACCATTATCATATTAGAGCCATAAGGGACACTAGACATCCACCACCCCTACTACCACTATCAGATTAGAGCCATAAGGGACACTAGGAATCTACCACCCCACTACCACTATCAGATTAGAGCCATAAGGGACACTAGGAATCTACCACCCCACTACCACTATGAGATTAGAGCCATTAGGGACACTAGGAATCTGCCACCCCCCACTACCACTATCAGATTAGAGCCATAAGGGACACTAGGAATCTACCACCCCCACTACCACTATCAGATTAGAGCCATAAGGGACACTAGGAATCTACCACCCCACTACCACTATCAGATTAGAGCCATAAGGGACACTAGGAATCTACCACCCCACTACCACTATCAGATTAGAGCCATAAGGGACACTAGGAATCTACCACCCCACTACCACTATCATATTAGAGCCATAAGGGACACTAGACATCCACCACCCTACTACCATTATCATATTAGAGCCATAAGGGACACTAGACATCCACCACCCTACTACTACTATCAGATTAGAGCCATAAGGGACACTAGGAATCTACCACCCCACTACAACTATCAGATTCGAGCCATAAGGGACACTAGGAATCTACCACCCCACTACCACTATCAGATTAGAGCCATAAGGGACACTAGGAATCTATCACCCCACTACCACTATCAGATTAGAGCCATAAGGGACACTAGGAATCTACCACCCCACTACCACTATCAGATTAGAGCCATAAGGGACACTAGAATCCACCACCCCCTACTACCATTATCATATTAGAGCCATAAGGGACACTAGGACATCCACCACCCTACTACCATTATCATATTAGAGCCATAAGGTACACTAGGAATCTACCACCCCACACTACCACTATCATATTAGAGCCATAAGGGACCCTAGGAATCTACAACCCCACTACCATTATCAGATTAGAGCCATAAGGGACACTAGGAATCTACCACCCCACTACCACTATCAGATTAGAGACATAAGGGACCCTAGGAATCTACCACCCCACTACCACTATCAGATTAGAGCCATAAGGGACACTAGGAATCTACCACCCCCCACTACCACTATCAGATTAGAGCCATAAGGGACACTAGGAATCTACCACCCCACTACCACTATCAGATTAGAGCCATAAGGGACACTAGGAATCTACCACCCCACTACCACTATCAGATTAGAGCCATAAGGGACACTAGGAATCCACCACCCCTACTACCATTATCATATTAGAGCCATAAGGGACACTAGACATCACCACCCCTACTACCACTATCATATTAGAGCCATAAGGGACACTAGGAATCTACCACCCCACTACCACTATCAGATTAGAGCCATAAGGGACACTAGGAATCTACCACCCCACTACCACTATCAGATTAGAGCCATAAGGGACACTAGGAATCTACCACCCCACTACCACTATCAGATTAGAGCCATAAGGGACACTAGGAATCTACCACCCCACTACCACTATCAGATTAGAGCCATAAGGGACACTAGGAATCTACCACCCCACTACCACTATCAGATTAGAGCCATAAGGGACACTAGGAATCTACCACCCCACTACCACTATCAGATTAGAGCCATAAGGGACACTAGGAATCTACACCACCCACTACCACTATCAGATTAGAGCCATAAGGGACACTAGGAATCTGCCACCCTACTACCATTATCATATTAGAGCCATAAGGGACACTAGACATCCACCACCCTACTACCATTATCATATTAGAGCCATAAGGGACACTAGGAATCTACCACCCCACTACCACTATCAGATTAGAGCCATAAGGGACACTAGGAATCTACCACCCCACTACCACTATCAGATTAGAGCCATAAGGGACACTAGGAATCTACCACCCCACTACCACTATCAGATTAGAGCCATAAGGGACACTAGGAATCTACCACCCCACTACCACTATCAGATTAGAGCCATAAGGGACACTAGGAATCTACCACCCTATCACTACCACTATCAGATTAGAGCCATAAGGGACACTAGGAATCTACCACCCCACTACCACTATCAGATTAGAGCCATAAGGGACACTAGGAATCTACCACCCTACTACCATTATCATATTAGAGCCATAAGGGACACTAGACATCCACCACCCTACTACCACTATCATATTAGAGCCATAAGGGACACTAGACATCCACCACCCTACTACCACTATCATATTAGAGCCATAAGGGACACTAGGAATCTACCACCCCACTACCACTATCAGATTAGAGCCATAAGGGACACTAGGAATCTACCACCCCCCACTACCACTATCAGATTAGAGCCATAAGGGACACTAGGAATCTACCACCCCACTACCACTATCAGATTAGAGCCATAAGGGACACTAGGAATCTACCACCCCACTACCACTATCAGATTAGAGCCATAAGGGACACTAGGAATCTACCACCCCACTACCACTATCAGATTAGAGCCATAATGCACATGAGGAATCTGCCACCCCCACTACCAGTATCAGATTAGAGCCATAAGGGACACTAGGAATCTACCACCCCACTACCACTATCAGATTAGAGCCATAAGGGACACTAGGAATCTACCACCCCACTACCACTATCAGATTAGAGCCATAAGGGACCCTAGGAATCTACCACCCCACTACCACTATCAGATTAGAGCCATAAGGGACACTAGGAATCCGCCAACCTACTACCACTATCATATTAGAGCCATAAGGGACACTAGAATCCACCACCCCACTACCACTATCATATTAGAGCCATAAGGGACACTAGGAATCTACCACCCCACTACCACTATCATATTAGAGCCATAAGGGACACTAGGAATCTACCACCCCACTACCACTATCAGATTAGAGCCATAAGGGACACTAGGAATCTACCACCCCACTACCACTATCAGATTAGAGCCATAAGGGACACTAGGAATCTACCACCCCCACTACCACTATCAGATAGAGCCATAAGGGACACTAGGAATCTACCACCCCACTACCACTATCAGATTAGAGCCATAAGGGACACTAGGAATCTACCACCCCCCCACTACCACTATCTATCAGATTAGAGCCATAAGGGACACTAGGAATCTACCACCCCCACTACCACTATCAGATTAGAGCCATAAGGGACACTAGGAATCTACCACCCCCTACCACTATCAGATTAGAGCCATAAGGGACACTAGGAATCTACCACCCTACTACCACTATCAGATTAGAGCCATAAGGGACACTAGGAATCTACCACCCCACTACCACTATCAGATTAGAGCCATAAGGGACACTAGGAATCACCACCCCACTACCACTATCAGATTAGAGCCATAAGGGACACTAGACATCCACCACCTTATTACCATTATCATATTAGAGCCATAAGGGACACTAGACATCCACCACCCTACTACCACTATCATATTAGAGCCATAAGGGACACTAGGAATCTGCCACCCCCACTACCACTATCAGATTAGAGCCATAAGGGACACTAGGACTCTACCAACCCACAACCACTATCAGATTGGAGCCATAAGGGACACTAGGAATCTACCACCCCACTACCACTATCGGATTAGAGCCATAGGGGACACTTGGAATCTACCACACCACTACCACTATCAGATTAGAGCCATAAGGGACACTAGGAATCTGCCACCCCCCACTACCACTATCAGATTAGAGCCATAAGGGACACTAGGAATCTACCACCCCACTACCACTATCAGATTAGAGCCATAAGGGACACTAGGAATCTACCACCCCACTACCACTATCATATTAGAGCCATAAGGGACACTAGGAATCTACCACCCTACTACCACTATCAGATTAGAGCCATAAGGGGCCCTAGGAATCCACCACCCCACTACCACGATCAGATTAGAGCCATAAGGGACCCTAGGAATCTACCACCCCACTACCACTATCAGATTAGAGCCATAAGGGACACTAGGAATCTACCACCCCCACTACCACTATCAGATTAGAGCCATAAGGGACACTAGGAATCACCATTAGAGCCATATCATATTAGAGCCATAAGGGACACTAGGAATCTACCACCCCACTACCACTATCAGATTAGAGCCATAAGGGACACTAGGAATCTACCACCCCACTACCACTATCAGATTAGAGCCATAAGGGACACTAGGAATCTACCACCCCACTACCACTATCAGATTAGAGCCATAAGGGACACTAGGAATCTACCACCCCACTACCACTATCAGATTAGAGCCATAAGGGACACTAGGAATCTACCACCCCACTACCACTATCATATTAGAGCCATAAGGGACACTAGAATCACCACCCCTACTACCATTATCATATTAGAGCCATAAGGGACACTAGACATCCACCCCCCACTACCACTATCAGATTAGAGCCATAAGGGACACTAGGAATCTACCACCCCACTACCACTATCAGATTAGAGCCATAAGGGACACTAGGAATCTACCACCCCACTACCACTATCAGATTAGAGCCATAAGGGACACTAGGAATCTACCACCCCCACTACCACTATCAGATTAGAGCCATAAGGGACACTAGGAATCTACCACCCCTACTACCACTATCAGATTAGAGCCATAAGGGACACTAGGAATCCACCACCCTACTACCATTATCATATTAGAGCCATAAGGGACCCTAGGAATCTACCACCCCACTGCCATTATCATATTAGAGCCATAAGGGACACTAGACATCCACCACCCCACTACCATTATCATATTAGAGCCATAAGGGACACTAGGAATCTACCACCCCACTACCACTATCAGATTAGAGCCATAAGGGACACTAGGAATCTATCACCCCACTACCACTATCAGATTAGAGCCATAAGGGACACTAGGAATCTGCCACCCCCCACTACCACTATCAGATTAGAGCCATAAGGGACACTAGGAATCTACCACCCCACTACCACTATCAGATTAGAGCCATAAGGCACACAAGGAATCTGACACCCCCCACTACCACTATCAGATTAGAGCCATAAGGGACACTAGGAATATACCACCCCACTACCACTGTCAGATTAGAGCCATAAGGGACACTAGGAATCTACCACCCCACTACCACTATCAGATTAGAGCCATAAGGGACACTAGATCATCCACCACCTACTACCATTATCATATTAGAGCCATAAGGGACACTAGACATCCACCACCCTACTGCCATTATCATATTAGAGCCATAAGGGACACTAGACATCCACCACCCTACTACCATTATCATATTAGAGCCATAAGGGACACTAGGAATCTACCACCCCCCACTACCACTATCAGATTAGAGCCATAAGGGACACTAGGAATCTACCACCCCACTACCACTATCAGATTAGAGCCATAAGGGACACTAGGAATCTACCACCCCACTACCACTATCAGATTTGAGCCATAAAGGACACTGGGAATCTACCACCCCACTACCACTATCAGATTAGAGCCATAAGGGACACTAGGAATCTACCACCCCACTACCACTATCAGATTAGAGCCATAAGGGACACTAGGAATCTACCACCCCACTACCACTATCAGATTAGAGCCATAAGGGACACTAGAATCCACCACCCCTACTACCACTATCAGATTAGAGCCATAAGGGACACTAGGATCATCCACCACCCTACTACCATTATCATATTAGAGCCATAAGGGACACTAGGAATCCACCACCCCTACTACCACTATCATATTAGAGCCATAAGGGACACTAGGAATCCACCACCCTACTACCATTATCATATTAGAGCCATAAGGGACACTAGAATCCACCACCCTACTACCACTATCATATTAGAGCCATAAGGGACACTAGGAATCCACCACCCCTACTACCACTATCATATTAGAGCCATAAGGGACACTAGGAATCTACCACCCCACTACCACTATCAGATTAGAGCCATAAGGGACACTAGGAATCTACCACCCCCACTACCACTATCAGATTAGAGCCATAAGGGACACTAGGAATCTACCACCCCCACTACCACTATCAGATTAGAGCCATAAGGGACACTAGGAATCTACCACCCCCACTACCACTATCAGATTAGAGCCATAAGGGACACTAGGAATCTACCACCCCCCACTACCACTATCAGATTAGAGCCATAAGGGACACTAGGAATCTACCACCCCCACTACCACTATCAGATTAGAGCCATAAGGGACACTAGGAATCTACCACCCCACTACCACTATCAGATTAGAGCCATAAGGGACACTAGGAATCTGCCACCCTACTACCATTATCATATTAGAGCCATAAGGGACACTAGACATCCACCACCCTACTACCATTATCATATTAGAGCCATAAGGGACACTAGACATCCACCACCCTACTACCATTATCATATTAGAGCCATAAGGGACACTAGGAATCTACCACCCCACTACCACTATCAGATTAGAGCCATAAGGGACACTAGGAATCTACCACCCCACTACCACTATCAGATTAGAGCCATAAGGGACACTAGGAATCTACCACCCCACTACCACTATCAGATTAGAGCCATAAGGGACACTAGGAATCTACCACCCCACTACCACTATCAGATTAGAGCCATAAGGGACACTAGGAATCTACCACCCCACTACCACTATCAGATTAGAGCCATAAGGGACACTAGGAATCTCCACCACCCCACTACCACTATCAGATTAGAGCCATAAGGGACACTAGGAATCTACCACCCCACTACCACTATCAGATTAGAGCCATAAGGGACACTAGGAATCTACCACCCCACTACCACTATCAGATTAGAGCCATAAGGGACACTAGGAATCTACCACCCCCACTACCACTATCAGATTAGAGCCATAAGGGACACTAGGAATCACCACCCCCCACTACCACTATCAGATTAGAGCCATAAGGGACACTAGGAATCTACCACCCCACTACCACTATCAGATTAGAGCCATAAGGGACACTAGGAATCTACCACCCCCCACTACCACTATCAGATTAGAGCCATAAGGGACACTAGGAATCTACCACCCCCACTACCACTATCAGATTAGAGCCATAAGGGACACTAGGAATCTACCACCCCCACTACCACTATCAGATTAGAGCCATAAGGGACACTAGGAATCTACCACCCTACTACCATTATCATATTAGAGCCATAAGGGACACTAGACATCCACCACCCTACTACCATTATCATATTAGAGCCATAAGGGACACTAGAATCCACCACCCCTACTACCACTATCAGATTAGAGCCATAAGGGACACTAGGAATCTACCACCCCACTACCACTATCATATTAGAGCCATAAGGGACACTAGGATCTCCACCACCCCACTACCACTATCATATTAGAGCCATAAGGGACACTAGGAATCTACCACCCCACTACCACTATCAGATTAGAGCCATAAGGGACACTAGGAATCTACCACCCCTACTACCACTATCAGATTAGAGCCATAAGGGACACTAGGAATCTACCACCCCACTACCACTATCAGATTAGAGCCATAAGGGACACTAGGAATCTACCACCCCCACTACCACTATCAGATTAGAGCCATAAGGGACACTAGGAATCTACCACCCCACTACCACTATCAGATTAGAGCCATAAGGGACACTAGGAATCTACCACCCCACTACCACTATCAGATTAGAGCCATAAGGGACACTAGGAATCTACCACCCCCACTACCACTATCAGATTAGAGCCATAAGGGACACTAGGAATCTACCACCCCACTACCACTATCAGATTAGAGCCATAAGGGACACTAGGAATCTACCACCCCTACTACCATTATCATATTAGAGCCATAAGGGACACTAGACATCCACCACCCTACTACCATTATCATATTAGAGCCATAAGGGACACTAGACATCCACCACCCTACTACCATTATCATATTAGAGCCATAAGGGACACTAGAATCCACCACCCCTACTACCACTATCATATTAGAGCCATAAGGGACACTAGGAATCTACCACCCCACTACCACTATCAGATTAGAGCCATAAGGGACACTAGGAATCTACCACCCCCACTACCACTATCAGATTAGAGCCATAAGGGACACTAGGAATCTACCACCCCACTACCACTATCAGATTAGAGCCATAAGGGACACTAGGAATCTACCACCCCACTACCACTATCAGATTAGAGCCATAAGGGACACTAGGAATCTACCACCCCCACTACCACTATCAGATTAGAGCCATAAGGGACACTAGGAATCTACCCCCCACTACCACTATCAGATTAGAGCCATAAGGGACACTAGGAATCTACCACACCCCACCACTACTACATTATCATATTAGAGCCATAAGGGACACTAGAATCCACCACCCCTACTACCACTATCAGATTAGAGCCATAAGGGACACTAGGAATCTACCACCCCACTACCACTATCAGATTAGAGCCATAAGGGACACTAGGAATCTACCACCCCACTACCACTATCAGATTAGAGCCATAAGGGACACTAGGAATCTACCACCCCTACTACCACTATCAGATTAGAGCCATAAGGGACACTAGGAATCCACCACCCCACTACCACTATCAGATTAGAGCCATAAGGGACACTAGGAATCTACCACCCCCACTACCACTATCAGATTAGAGCCATAAGGGACACTAGGAATCTACCACCCCACTACCACTATCAGATTAGAGCCATAAGGGACACTAGGAATCTACCCACCCCACTACCACTATCAGATTAGAGCCATAAGGGACACTAGGAATCTACCACCCCCACTACCACTATCAGATTAGAGCCATAAGGGACACTAGGAATCTACCACCCCACTACCACTATCAGATTAGAGCCATAAGGGACACTAGAATCCACCACCCTACTACCATTATCATATTAGAGCCATAAGGGACACTAGACATCCACCACCCTACTACCATTATCATATTAGAGCCATAAGGGACACTAGACATCCACCACCCTACTACCACTATCATATTAGAGCCATAAGGGACACTAGGAATCTACCACCCCACTACCACTATCAGATTAGAGCCATAAGGGACACTAGGAATCTACCACCCCACTACCACTATCAGATTAGAGCCATAAGGGACACTAGGAATCTACCACCCCACTACCACTATCAGATTAGAGCCATAAGGGACACTAGGAATCTACCACCCCTACTACCATTACCAATCATACCACTATCATACTACCATTAGAGCCATAAGGGACACTAGGAATCTACCACCCCTAGAATCCCATCATCAGATTAGAGCCATAAGGGACACTAGGAATCTACCACCCCCACTACCAAAGAGCCATAAGGGACCACTACCACTATCAGATTAGAGCCATAAGGGACAAGGAATCTACCATACTACCACTATCATATTAGAGCCATAAGGGACACTAGGAATACCCCCACTACCACTATGGTATTAGAGCCCTACAACTACCACTACATCTACCACCCCACTACCACTATCAGATTAGAGCCATAAGGGACATCAGATTAGAGCCATAAGGGACACTAGTGACATCATTAGAGCCACCCCACCCACTACCATATCATATTAGAGCCATAAGGGACACTAGGAATCTACCACCCCATTACCATCTATCACTATCAGATTAGAGCCATATGATTAGGGACACTATCTATTAGAGGACATCTAGAATCCACCCCTCCCACTACCACTACCCCACTACCACTATCAGATTTAGAGCCATATCTATTAGGCCACTATCATATTAGAGGTGGGACCTAGATATTAGGCCACTATCAGATTAGAATCCACCACCCCCCTACCACTATCAGATTAGAGCCATAATCTAGACATCCACCACCCCACTACCACTATCAGATTAGAGCCATAAGGACAGGACACTAGGAATCACCCCCACTACCACTAGGAAGGGACACTAGACTATCAGATTCCACCAGGACCCCTACCCCTACCACTATCAGATTAGAGCCATAAGGGACACTAGGAATCCACCACCCCCTACTATTATCATATCAGATTAGAGCCATTATCTACCACTACCACTATCAGATTAGAGCCATAAGGGACACTAGGACATCTAGGAACACCACTAGAGCCATAAGGGGAATCTACCACCCCCTACCACTATCAGATTAGAGCCATAAGGGACACTAGGAATCTACCACCCCACTACCACTTCAGATTAGAGGGACACTAGGAATCTACCACCCCACTACCACCAGATTAGAGCCATAAGGGACACTAGGAATCTACCAACTACCACCTATCAGATTAGGGCCCCACTACCACTACCATCAGATTAGAGCCATACCACCCCACTACCACTATCAGATTAGAGCCATAAGGGACACTAGGAATCTACCACCCCACTCTATCCACCCTACTACCAGCACTATCAGATTAGAGCCATAAGGGACACTACTAGAATCTACCACCCCACTACCACTAGCTATTAGAGCCATAAGGGATCACCATACTACCCCCTACTACCACTATCACCACCCCTCTACCATTAGAGCCATAGGGGGAGACACTAGGAATCTCCACCCCACCCACTAGATTAGAGCCCATTATCAGCCTATTAGAGCCATAAGGGACACTAGAATCCACCACCCTACTACCTTATCATATTAGGAACAATGGTGACATCCACCACCCACTACCTATCTATTAGAGCCATAAGGGACACTAGGGACACTACCACTATCTTAGAGCCATAAGGGACTAGGAATCTACCATACCACTATCCAGCCATAAGGGACACTAGGAATCCACCACCCCTACTACCACTATCATATTAGAGCCATAAGGGAGGAATCTGGGCCCACACTACCACTATCAGATTAGAGCCACATTTAGGAATCATTAGAGCCATAAGGGACCTGACCACCACCCACTACCACCTACTACTACCACTATCATATTAGAGCCATAAGGGACACTAGGAATCCAGACATCCATCCACCCTACTACCACTATCACTATCAGATTAGAGCCATACTAGAGCCATAAGGGACACTAGGAAATCACCACCTACTACCACTATCAGATTAGAGCCATAGGAATCCACCACTACTTTTAATCATTAGAGCCACCCCCACTACCACTATCAGTATTATCTAGAGCCATAAGGGACACTAGGAATCCACCACTACCACTATCAGATTAGAGCCACTACCAGCCTATCACTATTAGAGCCATAAGGGACACTAGGACATCCACCACCCTAAGGGACACTAGGAATCACCACCCCTACTACCACTATCAGATTAGAGAGCCACCAGGGACACACTATCAGATTAGAGCCATAACCATTATCATCAGATTAGAGCCATAAGGGACACTAGGAATCACCACCCCACTACCTTATCAGATTAGAGAATCTCCACCACCCACTACCACCCCCTACTACCACTACCATTAGCCATAATTAGAGCCATAAGGGAGATTAGAGCCATAAGGGACACTAGGAATCTCCACCCCCTACTACCCACTATCATATTAGGAGCCATACCATTAGCCAGATTAGAGCCAGGGACACTAGAAGGAACCCCACTACCCATTAGAGCCACTAGAATCTACCAGTTATTAGAGCCATAAGGGACACTAGGAATCCACCACCCTACTACCACTATCAGATTTAGAGCCATAACTACCACTATCACTACACTAGGAATCCACCACCCCTACCACTATCAGATTAGACCACTATCTACCACCCCACTACCACTATCAGATTAGAGCCATAAGGGACACTAGGAATCTACACACCCCACTACCACTATCAGATTAGAGCCATAAGGGACACTAGGAATCTACCACCCATAAGGACACTAGGAATCACCACCCACCTCAGATTAGAGCCATAAGGGACCACTACCCTACCACTCATTAGAGCCATAAGGGACACACTATCTAGAGCCATAAGATTACCACCCCACTACCACTATCAGATTAGAGCCATAAGGGACACTAGGAATCTCCACCCACCCCACTACCACTATCACTATTAGAGCCATAAGGGACACTAGGAATCTACCACCCCACTACCACCTCAGATTAGAGCCATAAGGGACCTAGGAATCTACCACCCCCACTACCACTATCAGATTAGAGCCATAAGGGACACTAGGGACATAGAGCCATAAGGGACACTAGGACACCCACCACTATCAGATTAGAGCCATAAGGGACTACCACTATCACCATTAGATTAGAGCCATAAGGGACACTAGACATCCACCACCCTACTACCATTATCATATTAGAGCCATAAGGGACACTAGACATCCACCACCCTACTACCATTATCATATTAGAGCCATAAGGGACACTAGGAATCCACCACCCCTACTACCACTATCATATTAGAGCCATAAGGGACACTAGGAATCCACCACCTACTACCACTATCAGATTAGAGCCATAAGGGACACTAGGAATCTACCACCCCTACTACCACTATCATATTAGAGCCATAAGGGACACTAGGAATCTACCACCCCACTACCACTATCAGATTAGAGCCATAAGGGACACTAGGAATCTACCACCCCACTACCACTATCAGATTAGAGCCATAAGGGACACTAGGAATCTACCACCCCACTACCACTATCAGATTAGAGCCATAAGGGACACTAGGAATCTACCACCCCACTACCACTATCATATTAGAGCCATAAGGGACACTAGGAATCCACCACCCCTACTACCACTATCAGATTAGAGCCATAAGGGACACTAGGAATCTACCACCCCACTACCACTATCAGATTAGAGCCATAAGGGACACTAGGAATCCACCACCCCCTACTACCATTATCAGATTAGAGCCATAAGGGACACTAGGAATCCACCACCCCCTACTACCATTATCATATTAGAGCCATAAGGGACACTAGAATCTACCACCCCACTACCACTATCTACCACTACTACCACTATCAGATTAGAGCCATAAGGGACACTAGGAATCTACCACCCCACTACCACTATCAGATTAGAGCCATAAGGGACACTAGGAATCTACCACCCCACTACCACTATCAGATTAGAGCCATAAGGGACCCTAGGAATCTACCACCCCACTGCCATTATCATATTAGAGCCATAAGGGACACTAGACATCCACCACCCCACTACCATTATCATATTAGAGCCATAAGGGACACTAGACATCCACCACCCTACATCCACTATCATATTAGAGCCATAAGGGACACTAGGAATCTACCACCCCACTACCACTATCAGATTAGAGCCATAAGGGACACTAGGAATCTATCACCCCACTACCACTATCAGATTAGAGCCATAAGGGACACTAGGAATCTGCCACCCCCCACTACCACTATCAGATTAGAGCCATAAGGGACACTAGGAATCTACCACCCCACTACCACTATCAGATTAGAGCCATAAGGGACACTAGGAATCTCCACCACCCCACTACCACTATCAGATTAGAGCCATAAGGGACACTAGGAATCTACCACCCCACTACCACTATCAGATTAGAGCCATAAGGGACACTAGGAATCTACCACCCCACTACCACTATCAGATTAGAGCCATAAGGGACACTAGGAATCTACCACCCCACTACCACTATCAGATTAGAGCCATAAGGGACACTAGACATCCACCACCCTACTACCATTATCATATTATAGCCATAAGGGACACTAGACATCCACAACCCTACTGCCATTATCATATTAGAGCCATAAGGGACACTAGACATCCACCACCCTACTACCATTATCATATTAGAACCATAAGGAACACTAGAATCCACCACCCTACTACCACTATCATATTAGAGCCATAAGGGACACTAGGAATCTACCACCCCACTACCACTATCAGATTAGAGCCATAAGGGACACTAGGAATCTACCACCCCACTACCACTATCAGATTAGAGCCATAAGGGACACTAGGAATCTACCACCCCACTACCACTATCAGATTAGAGCCATAAGGGACACTAGGAATCTACCACCCCACTACCACTATCAGATTAGAGCCAAAAGGGACCCTAGGAATCTACCACCCCACTACCACTATCAGATTAGAGCCATAAGGGACACAAGGAATCCGCCAACCTACTACCATTATCATATTAGAGCCATAAGGGACACTAGACATCCACCACCCTACTACCACTATCATATTAGAGCCATAAGGGACACTAGGAATCACCACCCCACTACCACTATCAGATTAGAGCCATAAGGGACACTAGGAATCTACCACCCCACTACCACTATCAGATTAGAGCCATAAGGGACACTAGGAATCTACCACCCCACTACCACTATCAGATTAGAGCCATAAGGGACACTAGGAATCTACCACCCCACTACCACTATCAGATTAGAGCCATAAGGGACACTAGGAATCTACCACCCCCACTACCACTATCAGATTAGAGCCATAAGGGACACTAGGAATCTACCACCCTACTACCATTATCATATTAGAGCCATAAGGGACACTAGACATCTACCATCAGATTAGAGCCCCTACTACCTACTATCATATTAGAGCCATAAGGGACACTAGGAATCTACCACCCCACTACCACTATCAGATTAGAGCCATAAGGGACACTAGGAATCTACCACCCCACTACCACTATCAGATTAGAGCCATAAGGGACACTAGGAATCTACCACCCCACTACCACTATCAGATTAGAGCCATAAGGGACACTAGGAATCTACCACCCCCACTACCACTATCAGATTAGAGCCATAAGGGACACTAGGAATCTACCACCCCCACTACCACTATCAGATTAGAGCCATAAGGGACACTAGGAATCTACCACCCTACTACCACTATCAGATTAGAGCCATAAGGGACACTAGGAATCTACCACCCCCACTACCACTATCAGATTAGAGCCATTAGGGACACTAGTAATCTGCCACCCCCCACTATCACTATCAGATTAGAACCATAAGGGACCCTAGGAATCCACCACCCCACTACCACTATCAGATTAGAGCCATAAGGGACTTTAGGAATCTACCACCCCACTACCACTATCAGATTAGAGCCATAAGGGACACTAGGAATCTACCACCCCACTACCACTATCAGATTAGAGCCATAAGGGACACTAGGAATCTACCACCCCACTACCACTATCAGATTAGAGCCATAAGGGACACTAGGAATCTACCACCCTACTACCATTATCATATTAGAGCCATAAGGGACACTAGACATCCACCACCCTACTACCATTATCATATTAGAGCCATAAGGGACACTAGACATCCACCACCCTACTACCATTATCATATTAGAGCCATAAGGGACACTAGGAATCTACCACCCCACTACCACTATCAGATTAGAGCCATAAGGGACACTAGGCATCTACCACCCACTACCACTATCAGATTAGAGCCATAAGGGACACTAGAATCTACCACCCCACTACCACAGATTAGAGCCATAAGGGACATAGGAATCTACCACCATTATCACTACCACTATCAGATTAGAGCCATAAGGGACACTAGGAATCTACCACCCCACTACCACTATCAGATTAGAGCCATAAGGGACACTAGGAATCTACCACCCCACTACCACTATCAGATTAGAGCCATAAGGGACACTAGGAATCTACCACCCCACTACCACTATCAGATTAGAGCCATAAGGGACACTAGGAATCTACCACCCCACTACCACTATCAGATTAGAGCCATAAGGGACACTAGGAATCTACCACCCTACTACCACTATCATATTAGAGCCAGATTAGAGCCATAAGGGACACTAGGACATCCTGACCCCACTACCTATCTATCAGACATTAGAGCCATAAGGGACACACAGGAATCTAAGGGAGACACTACCTACTATCATATTAGAGCCATAAGGGACACTAATCACCACTACCCTATCAGATTAGAGCCATAAGGGACACTACCTACTTATCATTATCACTATCAGATTAGAGCCAGGACTACCCTACTACCATTAGAGCCATATCAGATTAGGCCCACACTAGGAATCTATCAGATTAGACCACAACTACCACATCAGATTAGATCAGGAATACCACTACCCATATTAGGCCACTACCTACCCCTACTACCACTATCAGATTAGAGCCCAACTACCATAAGGATTAGAGCCATAAGGGACACTAGGAATCCACCACCCCACTACCATTATCATATTAGAGCCATAAGGGACACTAGGAATCCACTACCCACCAGCCCCACTACCAGGTTTCATATTCATATTACTAGCCATATTAGAGCCATAAGGACACTAGGAATCTTCACTACCACTATCAGATTAGAGCCATAAGGGACACTAGGAATCACCACTATCAGATTAGAGCCATAGGGACACTAGAATCCACCACCCTACTACCATTATCATATTAGATACTACCTACCACTATCAGATTAGAGCCATAAGGGACACTAGGAATCTACCATACTACTATCAGATTAGAGCCATAAGGGACACTAGGAATCCTACCACCCTACTACCACTATCAGATTAGAGCCATAAGGGACACTAGGAATCTACCACCCCACTACCACTATCAGATTAGAGCCATAAGGGACACTAGGAATCTACCACCCCACTACCACTATCAGATTAGAGCCATAAGGGACACTAGGAATCTACCACCCCACTACCACTATCAGATTAGAGCCATAAGGGACACTAGACATCCACCACCCTACTACCACTATCAGATTAGAGCCATAAGGGACACTAGGAATCTACCACCCCACTACCACTATCAGATTAGAGCCATAAGGGACACTAGGAATCTACCACCCCACTACCACTATCAGATTAGAGCCATAAGGGACACTAGGAATCTGCCACCCTACTACCATTATCATATTAGAGCCATAAGGGACACTAGACATCCACCACCCTACTACCATTATCATATTAGAGCCATAAGGGACACTAGGAATCTACCACCCTACTACCACTATCAGATTAGAGCCATAAGGGACACTAGGAATCTACCACCCCACTACCACTATCAGATTAGAGCCATAAGGGACACTAGGAATCTACCACCCCCCACTACCACTATCATATTAGAGCCATAAGGGACACTAGACATCCACCACCCTACTACCATTATCATATTAGAGCCATAAGGGACACTAGACATCCACCACCCTACTGCCACTATCATATTAGAGCCATAAGGGACACTAGGACATCCACCACCCTACTACCACTATCATATTAGAGCCATAAGGGACACTAGGAATACTACCACTATCAGATTAGAGCCCCACTACCACTACTCAGATTAGAGCCATAAGGGACACTAGGAATCTACCACCCCACTACCACTATCAGATTAGAGCCATAAGGGACACTAGGAATCTACCACCCCACTACCACTATCATATTAGAGCCATAAGGGACACTAGGAATCTACCACCCCACTACCACTATCAGATTAGAGCCATAAGGGACACTAGACATCCACCACCCTACTACCATTATCATATTAGAGCCATAAGGGACACTAGACATCCACCACCCTACTACCATTATCATATTAGAGCCATAAGGGACACTAGACATCCACAGCCCTACTACCATTATCATATTAGAGCCATAAGGGACACTAGACATCCACCACCCTACTACCATTATCATATTAGAGCCATAAGGGACACTAGAATCTCCACCACCCTACTACCATTATCATATTAGAGCCATAAGGGACACTAGACATCCACCACCCTACTACCATTATCTATATTAGAGCCATAAGGGACACTAGACATCCACCACCCCTACTACCATTATCATATTAGAGCCATAAGGGACACTAGACATCCACCACCCTACTACCATTATCATATTAGAGCCATAAGGGACACTAGGAATCTACCACCCCACTACCACTATCAGATTAGAGCCATAAGGGACACTAGGAATCTACCACCCCACTACCACTATCAGATTAGAGCCATAAGGGACACTAGGAATCTACCACCCCACTACCACTATCAGATTAGAGCCATAAGGGACACTAGAATCCACCACCCCACTACCACTATCAGATTAGAGCCATAAGGGACACTAGGAATCTACCACCCCACTACCACTATCAGATTAGAGCCATAAGGGACACTAGGAATCTACCACCCCACTACCACTATCAGATTAGAGCCATAAGGGACACTAGGAATCTACCACCCCACTACCACTATCAGATTAGAGCCATAAGGGACACTAGGAATCTACCACCCCCACTACCACTATCAGATTAGAGCCATAAGGGACACTAGGAATCTACCACCCCACTACCACTATCAGATTAGAGCCATAAGGGACACTAGGAATCTACCACCCCCTACTACCATTATCAGATTAGAGCCATAAGGGACACTAGAATCCACCACCCTACTACCATTATCATATTAGAGCCATAAGGGACACTAGACATCCACCACCCCTACTACCATTATCATATTAGAGCCATAAGGGACACTAGACATCCACCACCCTACTACCATTATCATATTAGAGCCATAAGGGACACTAGACATCCACCACCCCTACTACCACTATCATATTAGAGCCATAAGGGACACTAGGAATCCACCACCCCACTACCACTATCAGATTAGAGCCATAAGGGACACTAGGAATCTACCACCCCACTACCACTATCAGATTAGAGCCATAAGGGACACTAGACATCACCACCCCTACTACCACTATCAGATTAGAGCCATAAGGGACACTAGGAATCTACCACCCCCACTACCACTATCAGATTAGAGCCATAAGGGACACTAGGAATCTACCACCCCACTACCACTATCAGATTAGAGCCATAAGGGACACTAGGAATCTACCACCCCACTACCACTATCAGATTAGAGCCATAAGGGACACTAGGAATCTACCACCCCACTACCACTATCAGATTAGAGCCATAAGGGACACTAGGAATCTACCACCCCCACTACCACTATCAGATTAGAGCCATAAGGGACACTAGGAATCTACCACCCCACTACCACTATCAGATTAGAGCCATAAGGGACACTAGGAATCCACCACCCCACTACCACTATCATATTAGAGCCATAAGGGACACTAGGAATCTACCACCCCACTACCACTATCAGATTAGAGCCATAAGGGACACTAGGAATCTACCACCCCCACTACCACTATCAGATTAGAGCCATAAGGGACACTAGGGACACTAGGAATCTACCACCCCACTACCACTATCAGATTAGAGCCATAAGGGACACTAGGACATCCACCACCCCACTACCATTATCATATTAGAGCCATAAGGGACACTAGACATCCACCACCCTACTGCCATTATCATATTAGAGTCATAAGGGACACTAGAATCCACCACCCTACTACCATTATCATATTAGAGCCATAAGGGACACTAGGAATCTACCACCCCACTACCACTATCATATTAGAGCCATAAGGGACCCTAGACATCCACCACCCTTCTACCATTATCATATTAGAGCCATAAGGGACCCTGGACATCCACCACCCTACTACCATTATCATATTAGAGCCATAAGGGGCACTAGACATCCAACACCCTACTACCATTATCAAATTAGAGCCATAAGGGACACTAGGAATCCACCACCCCCCACTACCACTATCAGATTAGAGCCATAAGGGACACTAGGAATCTACCACCCCACTACCACTATCAGATTAGAGCCATAAGGGACACTAGGAATCTACCACCCCCACTACCACTATCAGATTAGAGCCATAAGGGACACTAGGAATCTACCACCCCACTACCACTATCAGATTAGAGCCATAAGGGACACTAGGAATCTACCACCCTACTACCACTATCAGATTAGAGCCATAAGGGACACTAGGAATCTACCACCCCACTACCACTATCAGATTAGAGCCATAAGGGACACTAGACCCCACTACCACTATCAGATTAGAGCCATAAGGGACACTAGGAATCTACCACCCCCACTACCACTATCAGATTAGAGCCATAAGGGACACTAGGAATCTACCACCCCACTACCACTATCAGATTAGAGCCATAAGGGACACTAGGAATCCACCCCCTACTACCACTATCATATTAGAGCCATAAGGGACACTAGGAATCTACCACCACCCCACTACCACTATCAGATTAGAGCCATAAGGGACACTAGGAATCTACCACCCCACTACCACTATCAGATTAGAGCCATAAGGGACACTAGGAATCTACCACCCCACTACCACTATCAGATTAGAGCCATAAGGGACACTAGGAATCTACCACCCCACTACCACTATCAGATTAGAGCCATAAGGGACACTAGGAATCTACCACCAGCCCCCACTACCACTATCAGATTAGAGCCATAAGGGACACTAGGAATCCACCACCCCTACTACCATTATCATATTAGAGCCATAAGGGACACTAGACATCCACCACCCTACTACCATTATCATATTAGAGCCATAAGGGACACTAGACATCCACCACCCTACTACCATTATCATATTAGAGCCATAAGGGACACTAGGAATCACCACCCTACTACCACTATCATATTAGAGCCATAAGGGACACTAGGAATCTACCACCCCACTACCACTATCAGATTAGAGCCATAAGGGACCCTAGGAATCTACCACCCCACTACCACTATCAGATTAGAGCCATAAGGGACACTAGGAATCTGCCACCCCCACTACCACTATCAGATTAGAGCCATAAGGGACACTAGGAATCTACCACCCCACTACCACTATCAGATTAGAGCCATAAGGGACACTAGGAATCTACCACCCCACTACCACTATCAGATTAGAGCCATAAGGGACACTAGACATCCACCACCCTACTACCATTATCATATTAGAGCCATAAGGGACACTAGACATCCACCACCCTACTACCATTATCATATTAGAGCCATAAGGGACACTAGACATCCACCACCCTACTACCATTATCATATTAGAGCCATAAGGGACACTAGACATCCACCACCCTACTACCACTATCATATTAGAGCCATAAGGGACACTAGGAATCTACCACCCCACTACCACTATCAGATTAGAGCCATAAGGGACACTAGGAATCTACCACCCCACTACCACTATCAGATTAGAGCCATAAGGGACACTAGGAATCTGCCACCCCCACTACCACTATCAGATTAGAGCCATAAGGGACACTAGGAATCTACCACCCCACTACCACTATCAGATTAGAGCCATAAGGGACACTAGGAATCTACCACCCCACTACCACTATCAGATTAGAGCCATAAGGGACACTAGGAATCTACCACCCCACTACCATTATCATATTAGAGCCATAAGGGACACTAGACATCCACCACCCTACTACCACTATCAGATTAGAGCCATAAGGGACACTAGGAATCTACCACCCCACTACCACTATCAGATTAGAGCCATAAGGGACACTAGGAATCTACCACCCCACTACCACTATCAGATTAAAGCCATAAGGGACACTAGGAATCTGCCACCCCCCACTACCACTATCAGATTAGAGCCATAAGGGACACTAGGAATCTACCACCCCACTACCACTATCAGATTAGAGCCATAAGGGACACTAGGAATCTACCACCCCACTACCACTATCAGATTAGAGCCATAAGGGACACTAGGAATCTACCACCCCTACTACCACTATCAGATTAGAGCCATAAGGGACACTAGAATCTCCACCCCCCCACTACCACTATCAGATTAGAGCCATAAGGGACACTAGGAATCTACCACCCCACTACCACTATCAGATTAGAGCCATAAGGGACACTAGGACATCCACCACCCCTACTACCACTATCAGATTAGAGCCATAAGGGACACTAGGAATCTACCACCCCACTACCACTATCAGATTAGAGCCATAAGGGACACTAGGAATCACCAGCCCCCACTACCACTATCAGATTAGAGCCATAAGGGACACTAGGAATCTACCACCCCACTACCACTATCAGATTAGAGCCCATAAGGGACACTAGGAATCCACCACCCTACTACCATTATCATATTAGAGCCATAAGGGACACTAGACATCCACCACCCTACTACCATTATCATATTAGAGCCATAAGGGACACTAGGAATCTCCACCACCCCACTACCACTATCAGATTAGAGCCATAAGGGACACTAGGAATCTACCACCCCACTACCACTATCAGATTAGAGCCATAAGGGACACTAGGAATCTACCACCCCACTACCACTATCAGATTAGAGCCATAAGGGACACTATAGATTAGAGCCATCACTAGAACCACCACCCTACTACCACTATCAGATTAGAGCCATAAGGGACACTAGGAATCTACCACCCCACTACCACTATCAGATTAGAGCCATAAGGGACACTAGGAATCTACCACCCCACTACCACTATCAGATTAGAGCCATAAGGGACACTAGGAATCTACCACCCCACTACCACTATCATATTAGAGCCATAAGGGACACTAGACATCCACCACCCCACTACCACTATCAGATTAGAGCCATAAGGGACACTAGGAATCCACCACCCCACCCACTATCACACCACTATCAGATTAGAGCCATACCACCTACTACCACTATCATATTAGAGCCATAAGGGACACTAGCCATCAGATTAGAGGGGGATCCACCACCCCACTTTATCATATCATAGGACACTAGAGCCACCCCCTACTACCACTACTATTAGAGCCATAAGGGACACTAGGAATCTCACTACTACCATTAGAGCCATAAGGGACACTAGGAATCTACCAGGACTACCACTATCAGATTAGAGCCATAAGGGACACTAGAATCTCCACCCCCACTACCACTATCAGATTAGAGCCATAAGGGACACTAGGAATCACCACCCTACTACCACTATCAGATTAGAGCCATAAGGGACACTAGGAATCCACCACCCCACTACCACTATTAGAGCCAGTAGGGACATAAGGGACACTAGGAATCTACCACCCCACTACCACTATCAGATTAGAGCCATAAGGGACACTAGGAATCACCACCCCACTACCAGTTATCATTAGAGCCTAAGGGACACTGCACCCTACTACCATTATCATATTAGAGCCATAAGGGACACTAGGACATCCACCACCCCACTACCATTATCATCCACCCACACCATTATCATATTAGAGCCATAAGGGACACTAGGAATCTACCACCCCACTACCACTATCAGATTAGAGCCATAAGGGACACTAGGAATCTACCACTATCCCCACTACCACTATCAGATTAGAGCCATAAGGGACAGCCTAGGACATCTACCACCCCACTACCACTACAGATTAGAGCCATAAGGGACCTAGACTATCAGATTAGAGCCATAAGGGCTAGGAATACTACCACTATCAGATTAGAGCCATAAGGGACACTAGGAATCTACCACCCCACTACCACTATCAGATTAGAGCCATAAGGGACACTAGGAATCTACCACCCCACTACCACTATCAGATTAGAGCCATAAGGGACACTAGGAATCTACCACCCCCACTACCACTATCAGATTAGAGCCATAAGGGACACTAGGAATCTACCACCCCACTACCACTATCAGATTAGAGCCATAAGGGACACTAGGAATCACCACCCTACTACCACTATCAGATTAGAGCCATAAGGGACACTAGGAATCCACCACCCCACTACCACTATCAGATTAGAGCCATAAGGGACACTAGGAATCTACCACCCCACTACCACTATCAGATTAGAGCCATAAGGGACACTAGGAATCTACCACCCCTACTACCACTATCATATTAGAGCCATAAGGGACACTAGAATCCACCACCCTACTACCATTATCATATTAGAGCCATAAGGGACACTAGAATCCACCACCCTACTACCATTATCATATTAGAGCCATAAGGGACACTAGGAATCCACCACCCCACTACCACTATCAGATTAGAGCCATAAGGGACACTAGGACTCTACCACCCAACTACCACTATCAGATTAGAGCCATAAGGGACACTAGGAATCCACCACCCTACTACCATTATCATATTAGAGCCATAAGGGACACTAGACATCCACCACCCTACTACCATTATCATATTAGAGCCATAAGGGACACTAGACATCCACCACCCTACTATAATTATAATATTAGAGCCATAAGGGACACTAAACATCCACCACCCCACTACCACTATCAGATTAGAGCCATAAGGGACACTAGGAATCTACCACCCCACTACCACTATCAGATTAGAGCCATAAGGGACACTAGGAATCTACCACCCCACTACCACTATCATATTAGAGCCATAAGGGACACTAGGAATCTACCACCCCACTACCACTATCAGATTAGAGCCATAAGGGACACTAGGAATCTACCCCCCCACTACCACTATCAGATTAGAGCCATAAGGGACACTAGACATCCACCACCCTACACCATTATCATATTAGAGCCACAAGGGACACTAGGAATCTACCACCCCACTACCATTATCATATTAGAGCCATAAGGGACACTAGAATCCACCACCCTACTACCATTATCATATTAGAGCCATAAGGGACACTAGGCATCCACCACCCCACTACCATTATCATATTAGAGCCATAAGGGACCCTAGACATCCACCACCCTACTACCATTATCATATTAGAGCCATAAGGGACACTAGACATCCACCACCCTACTACCATTATCATATTAGAGCCATAAGGGACACTAGGAATCCACCACCCCCTACTACCATTATCATATTAGAGCCATAAGGGACACTAGGAATCCACCACCCCACTACCACTATCAGATTAGAGCCATAAGGGACACTAGGAATCTACCACCCCACTACCACTATCAGATTAGAGCCATAAGGGACACTAGGAATCTACCACCCCCACTACCACTATCAGATTAGAGCCATAAGGGACACTAGGAATCTACCACCCACTACCACTATCAGATTAGAGCCATAAGGGACACTAGGAATCTACCACCCCACTACCACTATCAGATTAGAGCCATAAGGGACACTAGGAATCTACCACCCCACTACCACTATCAGATTAGAGCCATAAGGGACACTAGGAATCTGCCACCCCCCACTACCACTATCAGATTAGAGCCATAAGGGACACTAGGAATCTACCACCCCACTACCACTATCAGATTAGAGCCATAAGGGACACTAGGAATCTACCACCCCACTACCACTATCAGATTAGAGCCATAAGGGACACTAGGAATCTACCACCCCACTACCATTATCATATTAGAGCCATAAGGGACACTAGACATCCACCACCCTACTACCATTATCATATTAGAGCCATAAGGGACACTAGACATCCACCACCCTACTACCATTATCATATTAGAGCCATAAGGGACACTAGACATCCACCACCCTACTACCATTATCATATTAGAGCCATAAGGGACACTAGGAATCATCCACCCCCCACTACCATTATCATATTAGAGCCATAAGGGACACTAGGAATCTACCACCACCCCACTACCACTATCACTAGATTAGAGCCATAAGGGACACTAGGAATCTGCCACCCCCCACAACTACTATCAGATTAGAGCCATAAGGGACACTAGACATCCACCACCCTACTACCACTATCAGATTAGAGCCATAAGGGACACTAGGAATCTACCACCCCACTACCACTATCAGATTAGAGCCATAAGGGACACTAGGAATCTACCACCCCCACTACCACTATCAGATTAGAGCCATAAGGGACACTAGGAATCTACCACCCCACTACCACTATCAGATTAGAGCCATAAGGGACACTAGGAATCTACCACCCCACTACCACTATCAGATTAGAGCCATAAGGGACACTAGGAATCTACCACCCCACTACCACTATCAGATTAGAGCCATAAGGGACACTAGGAATCTACCACCCCACTACCACTATCAGATTAGAGCCATAAGGGACACTAGGATCTCCACCACCCTACTACCACTATCATATTAGAGCCATAAGGGACACTAGGAATCCACCACCCCACTACCACTATCAGATTAGAGCCATAAGGGACACTAGGAATCTACCACCCCACTACCACTATCAGATTAGAGCCATAAGGGACACTAGGAATCTACCCAGCCATAAGGGACCCTAGGACTACCATACTATCATATTAGAGCCATAAGGGACACTAGACATCCACCACCCTACTACCATTATCATATTAGAGCCATAAGGGACACTAGACATCCACCACCCTACTACCATTATCATATTAGAGCCATAAGGGACACTAGACATCCACCACCCTACTACCATTATCATATTAGAGCCATAAGGGACACTAGACATCCACCACCCTACTACCATTATCATATTAGAGCCATAAGGGACACTAGACATCCACCACCCTACTACCATTATCATATTAGAGCCATAAGGGACACTAGACATCCACCACCCTACTACCATTATCATATTAGAGCCATAAGGGACACTAGACATCCACCACCCTACTACCTATCATATTAGAGCCATAAGGGACACTAGGAATCTACCACCCCACTACCACTATCAGATTAGAGCCATAAGGGACACTAGGAATCTACCACCCCACTACCACTATCAGATTAGAGCCATAAGGGACACTAGGAATCTACCACCCCCACTACCACTATCAGATTAGAGCCATAAGGGACACTAGGAATCTACCACCCCACTACCACTATCATATTAGAGCCATAAGGGACACTATCTACCATACTACCACTACCAGATTAGAGCCATAAGGGACCCTAGGAATCTACCACTACCACTATCAGATTAGAGCCATAAGGGACACTAGGAATCTACCACCCCACTACCACTATCAGATTAGAGCCATAAGGGACACTAGGAATCTACCACCCCACTACCACTATCAGATTAGAGCCATAAGGCACACAAGGAATCTGCCACCCCCCACTACCACTATCAGATTAGAGCCATAAGGGACACTAGGAAACTACCACCCCACTACCACTGTCAGATTAGAGCCATAAGGGACACTAGACATCCACCACCCTACTACCATTATCATATTAGAGCCATAAGGTACACTAGGAATCTACCACCCCACACTACCACTATCATATTAGAGCCATAAGGGACCCTAGGAATCTACAACCCCACTACCATTATCAGATTAGAGCCATAAGGGACACTAGGAATCTACCACCCCACTACCACTATCAGATTAGAGCCATAAGGGACACTAGGAATCTACCACCCTACTACCATTATCATATTAGAGCCATAAGGGACACTAGACATCCACCACCCTACTACCATTATCATATTAGAGCCATAAGGGACACTAGACATCCACCACCCTACTACCATTATTGTTGTAGAACCATAAGGGACTCTAGACAACCACCACCCAACTACCATTATCATATTAGAGCCATAAGGGACACTAGACATCCACCATCCTACTACCATTATCATATTAGAGTCATAAAGGACATTAGGAATCCACAACAAAACTGCCACTATCAGATTAGAGCGATAAGGGACACTAGGAATCTACCACCCCACTACCACTATCTGATTAGAGCCATAAGGGACACTGGGAATCTGCCACCCGTACAGTATCAACGTATGCATATGAGATGAACAATGTAGGGTAAGTAACATTATATAAGGTAGCATTGTTTAAAGTGGCTAGTGATATATTTACATAATTTCCCATCAATTCCCATGATTAAAGTGGCTGGAGTAGAGTCAGTGTCATTGACAGTGTGTTGGCAGTAGCCACTCAATGTTAGTGGTGGCTGTTTAACAGTCTGATGGCCTTGAGATAGAAGCTGTTTTTCAGTCTCTCGGTCCCAGCTTTGATGCACCTGTACTGACCTCGCCTTCTGGATGACAGCGGGGTGAACAGGCAGTGGCTCGGGTGGTTGATGTCCTTGATGATCTTTATGGCCTTCCTGTAGCATCGGGTGGTGTAGGTGTCCTGGAGGGCAGGTAGTTTGCCCCGGTGATGCGTTGTGCAGACCTCACTACCCTCTGGAGAGCCTTACGGTTGAGGGCGGTGCAGTTGCCATACCAGGCGGTGATACAGCCCGCCAGGATGCTCTCGATTGTGCATCTGTAGAAGTTTGTGAGTGCTTTTGGTGACAAGCCGAATTTCTTCAGCCTCCTGAGGTTGAAGAGGCGCTGCTGCGCCTTCCTCACGATGCTGTCTGTGTGAGTGGACCAATTCAGTTTGTCTGTGATGTGTATGCCGAGGAACTTAAAACTTGCTACCCTCTCCACTACTGTTCCATCGATGTGGATGGGGGTGTTCCCTCTGCTGTTTCCTGAAGTCCACAATCATCTCCTTAGTTTTGTTGACGTTGAGTGTGAGGTTATTTTCCTGACACCACACTCCGAGGGCCCTCACCTCCTCCCTGTAGGCCGTCTCGTCGTTGTTGGTAATCAAGCCTACCACTGTTGTGTCGTCCGCAAACTTGATGATTGAGTTGAGGCGTGCATGGCCACGCAGTCGTGGGTGAACAGGGAGTACAGGAGGGGACCAGCTATATCTACTGTCTCAATTATAATATGACAGACCAGCTAGATCTACTGTCTCTATCATATAATGACAGACCAGCTAGATCTACTGTCTCTATTATATATTGACAGACCAGCTAGATCTACTGTCTCTATTATATAATGACAGACCAGCTAGATCTACTGTCTCTATTATAATATGACAGATCAGCTATATCTACTGTCTCAATTATAATATGACAGACCAGCTAGATCTACTGTCTCTATTATAATATGACAGACCAGCTAGATCTACTGTCTCTATTATATTATGACAGACCAGCTAGATCGACTGTCTCTATTATACTATGACAGACCAGCTAGATTTACTGTCTCTATTATATTATGAAAGACCAGCTAGATCTACTGTCTCTATTATATTATGACAGACCAGATCTACTGGCTGTATCATCTTATGACATACCAGCTAGATATACTGTCTCTATTATAATATGACAGACCAGCTAGATCTACTGTCTCTATCATATAATGACAGACCAGCTAGATCTACTTTCTCTATTATAATATGACAGACCAGCTAGATATTATGACAGACCAGCTAGATCGACTGTCTCTATTATACTATGACAGACCAGCTAGATCGACTGTCTCTATTATATTATGACAGACCAGCTAGATCTACTGTCTCTATTATATTATGACAGACCAGCTAGATCGACAGTCTCTATTATAATATGACAGACCAGCAGGATCTACTGTCTCTATTATATTATGACAGACCAGCTAGATTTACTGTCTCTATTATATTATGAAAGACCAGCTACATCTACTGTCTCAATTATAATATGACAGACCAGCTAGGTCTACTGTCTCTATGATATTATGAAAGACCAGCTAGATCTACTGTCTCTATTATATTATGACAGACCAGCTAGATCTACTGGCTCTATCATCTTATGACATACCAGCTAGATCTACTGTCTCTATTATAATATGACAGACCAGCTAGATCTACTGTCTCTATTATATTATGACAGACCAGCTATATCTACTGTCTCTATTATATTATGACAGACCAGCTAGATCTACTGTCACTATTATATTATGACAGACCAGCTAGATCTACTGTCTCTATTATATTATGACAGACCAGCTAGATCTACTGTCTCTATTATATTATGACAGACCAGCTAGATCTACTGTCTCTATTATATTATGACAGACCAGCTAGATCTACTGTCTCTATTATATTATGACAGACCAGCTAGATCTACTGTCTCTATTATATTATGACAGACCAGCTAGATCTACTGTCTCTATATTATGACAGACCAGCTCTATTATATTATGACAGACCAGCTAGATCTACTGTCTCTATTATATTATGACAGACCAGCTAGATCTACTGTCTCTATTATATATGACAGACCAGCTAGATCTACTGTCTCTATATATTATGACAGACCAGCTAGATCTACTGTCTCTATTATAATATGACAGACCAGCTAGATCTACTGTCTCTATTATATTATGACAGACCAGCTAGATCTACTGTCTCTATTATAATATGACAGACCAGCTAGATCTACTGTCTCTATTATATTATGACAGACCAGCTAGATCTACTGTCTCTATTATAATATGACAGACCAGCTAGAAATACTGTCTCTATTATATTATGACAGACCAGCTAGATCTACTGTCTCTATTATAATATGACAGACCAGCTAGATCTACTGTCTCTATTATATTATGACAGACCAGCTAGATCTACTGTCTCTATTATATATGACAGACCAGCTAGATCTACTGTCTCTATTATATTATGACAGACCAGCTAGATCTACTGTCTCTATTATATTATGACAGACCAGCTAGATCTACTGTCTCTATTATATTATGACAGACCAGCTAGATCTACTGTCTCTATTATATTATGACAGACCAGCTAGATCAACTGTCTCTATTATATTATGACAGACCAGCTAGATCTACTGTCTCTATTATATAATGACAGACCAGCTAGATCTACTGTCTCTATTATAATATGACAGACCAGCTATATCGACTGTCTCTATTATAATATGACAGACCAGCTAGATCGACTGTCTCTATTATAATATGACAGACCAGCTATATCTACTGTCTCTATTATATTATGACAGACCAGCTAGATCTACTGTCTCTATTATAATATGACAGACCAGCTAGATCTACTGTCTCTATTATATTATGACAGACCAGCTAGATCTACTGTCTCTATTATATTATGACAGACCAGCTAGATCTACTGTCTCTATTATAATATGACAGACCAGCTAGATCTACTGTCTCTATTATATTATGACAGACCAGCTAGATCTACTGTCTCAATTATAATATGACAGACCAGCCAGAAATACTGTCTCTATTATATTATGACAGACCAGCTAGATCTACTGTCTCTATTATAATATGACAGACCAGCTAGATCTACTGTCTCTATTATATTATGACAGACCAGCTAGATCTACTGTCTCTATTATAATATGACAGACCAGCTAGATCTACTGTCTCTATTATAATATGACAGACCAGCTAGATCTACTGTCTCTATTATATATATGACAGACCAGCTAGATCTACTGTCTCTATTATATAATGACAGACCAGCTAGATCTACTGTCTCTATTATAATATGACAGACCAGCTATATCTACTGTCTCAATTATAATATGACAGACCAGCTAGATCGACTGTCTCTATTATAATATGACAGACCAGCTAGATTGACTGTCTCTATTATATTATGACAGACCAGCTAGATCTACTGTCTCTATTATAATATGACAGACCAGCTAGATCTACTGTCTCTATTATATTACGACAGACCAGCTAGATCTACTGTCTCTATTAAAATATGACAGACCAGCTAGATCTACTGTCTCTATGATATTATGACAGACCAGCTAGATCGACTGTCTCTATTATAATATGACAGACCAGCTAGATCGACTGTCTCTATTATATTATGACAGACCAGCTAGATCTACTGTCTCTATTATATTATGACAGACCAGCTAGATCTACTGTCTCTATTATATAATGACAGACCAGCTAGATCTACTGTCTCTATTATATAATGACAGACCAGCTAGATCTACTGTCTCTATTATACAATGACAGACAAGCTATATCTACTGTCTCTATTATAATATGACAGACCAGCTAGATTGACTGTCTCTATTATATTATGACAGACCAGCTAGATCTACTGTCTCTATTATATTATGACAGACCAGCTAGATCTACTGTCTCTATTATAATATGACAGACCAGCTAGATCTACTGTCTCTATTATATAATGACAGACCAGCTAGATCTACTGTCTCTATTATAATATGACAGATCAGCTATATCTACTGTCTCAATTATAATATGACAGACCAGCTAGATCTACTGTCTCTATTATATATTACCACCTGGGGGCGGCCCGTCAGGAAGTCCAGTACCCAGTTGCACAGGGCGGGGTCGAGACCCAGGGTCTCGAGCTTGATGACGAGCTTGGAGGGTACTATGGTGTTGAATGCCGAGCTGTAGTCGATGAACAGCATTCTCACATAGGTATTCCTCTTGTCCAGATGGGTTAGGGCAGTGTGCAGTGTGGTTGAGATTGCATCGTCTGTGGACCTATTTGGGCGGTAAGCAAATTGGAGTGGGTCAAGGGTGTCAGGTAGGGTGGAGGTGATGTGGTCCTTGACTAGTCTCTCAAAGCACTTCATGATGACGGATGTGAGTGCTACGGGGCGGTAGTCGTTTAGCTCAGTTACCTTAGCTTTCTTGGGAACACGAACAATGGTGGCCCTCTTGAAGCATGTGGGAACAGCAGACTGGTATAGGGATTGATTGAATATGTCCGTAAACACACCGGCCAGCTGGTCTGCGCATGCTCTGAGGGCGCGGCTGGGGATGCCGTCTGGGCCTGCAGCCTTGCGAGGGTTAACACGTTTAAATGTCTTACTCACTTCGGCTGCAGTGAAGGAGAGACCGCATGTTTCCGTTGCAGGCCGTGTCAGTGGCACTGTATTGTCCTCAAAGCGGGCAAAAAGTTATTTAGTCTGCCTGGGAGCAAGACATCCTGGTCCGTGACTGGGCTGGGTTTCTTCCTGTAGTCCGTGATTGACTGTAGACCCTGCCACATGCCTCTTGTGTCTGAGCCGTTGAATTGAGATTCTACTTTGTCTCTGTACTGGCGCTTAGCTTGTTTGATAGCCTTGCGGAGGGAATAGCTGCACTGTTTGTATTCAGTCATGTTACCAGACACCTTGCCCTGATTAAAAGCAGTGGTTCATGGCTTCAGTTTCACACGAATGCTGCCATCAATCTACGGTTTCTGGTTAGGGAATGTTTTAATCGTTGCTATGGGAACGACATCTTCAACGCACGTTCTAATGAACTCGCACACCGTAACAGCATATTCGTCAATGTTGTTGTCTGACGCAATAAGAAACATCTCCCAGTCCACGTGATGGAAGCAGTCTTGGAGTGTGGAGTCAGCTTGGTCGGACCAGCGTTGGACAGACCTCAGCGTGGGAGCTTCTTGTTTTAGTTTCTGTCTGTAGGCAGGGATCAACAAAATGGAGTCGTGGTCAGCTTTTCCGAAAGGGGGCGGGGCAGAGCCTTATATGCGTCGCGGAAGTTAGAGTAACAATGATCCAGGGTCTTTCCACCCCTGGTTGCGCAATCGATATGCTGATAAAATTTAGGGAGTCTTGTTTTCAGATTAGCCTTGTTAAAATCCCCAGCTACAATGAATGCAGCCTCCGGATAAATCGTTTCCAGTTTGCAGAGAGTTAAATAAAGTTCGTTCAGAGCCATCGATGTGTCTGCTTGGGGGATATATACGGCTGTGATTATAATCGAAGAGAATTCTCTTGGTAGATAATGCGGTCTACATTTGATTGTGAGGAATTCTAAATCAGGTGAACAGAAGGATTTGAGTTCCTGTATGTTTCTTTCATCACACCATGTCACGTTGGCCATAAGGCATACGCCCCGCCCGTCTTCTTACCAGAAAGATGTTTGTTTCTGTCGGCGCGATGCGTGGAGAAACCCGCTGGCTGCACCGCTTCGGGATTGCGTCTCTCCAGTTAGCCATGTTTCCGTGAAGCAGAGAACGTTACAGTCTCTGATGTCCCTCTGGAATGCTACCCTTGCTCGGATTTCATCAACCTTGTTGTCAAGAGACTGGACATTGGCAAGAAGAATGCTAGGGAGTGGTGCACGATGTGCCCGTCTCCGGAGTCTGACCAGAAGACCGCTTCGTTTCCCTCTTTTTCTGAGTCGTTTTTTTTTTTTTGGTCGCTGCATGTGATCCACTCGGTTACACTGGTTGTAAGGCAGAACACAGGATCCGCATCGCAAAAACATATTCTTGGTCGTACTGATGGTGAGTTGACGCTGATCTTATATTCAGTAGTTCTTCTCGGCTGTATGTAATGAAACCTAAGATGACCTGGGGTACTAGTGTAAGAAATAACACGTAAAAAAAAACTAAAAACTGCATAGTTTCCTAGGAACGCGAAGCGAGGCGGGACACTAGGAATCTGCCACCCCCAATACCACTATCAGATTAGAGCCATAAGGGACACTAGGAATCTGCCACCCCCACTACCACAATCAGATTAGAGCCATAAGAGACGCTATACAGCCACCACCCTTCTACCATTATCATATTAGAGCCATAAGGGACCCTAGACATCCACTACCCTACTTCCATTATCATATTAGAGCCATAAGGGACACTAGACCTCCACCACCCTACTACCATTATCATATTAGAGCCATAAGGGACACTTGACATCCACCACCCTACTACCATTATCATATTAGAGCCATAAGGGACACTAGACATCCACCACCCTACTACCACTATCATATTAGAGCCATAAGGGACACTAGACATCCACCACCCTACTACCACTTTCAGATTAGAGCCATAAGGGACACTAGGAATCTACCACCCCACTACCCCTATCAGATTAGAGCCATAAGGGACTCTAGACATCCACCACCCAACTACCATTATCATATACAGTAGATCTATCTGGCCTGTCATAATATATTAGAGACAGTAGATCTAGCTGTTCTGTCATAATATGATAGAGACAGTAGATCTAGCTTGTCTGTCAAAATATAATAGAGACAGTAAATCTAGCTGGTCTGTCATATTATAATAGAGACAGTAGATCTAGCTGGTCTGTCATAATATAATAGAGACAGTAGATCTAGCTGGTCTGTCATAATATAATAGAGACATAGAGACAGTAGATCTAGCTTGTCTGTCATTATATAATAGAGACAATAGATCTATCTGGTCTGTCATTATATAATAGAGACAGTAGATCTAGCTGGTCTGTCATAATATAATAGAGACAGTAGATCTAGCTGGTCTGTCATAATATAATAGAGACAGTAGATCTAGCTGGTCTTTCATAATATAATAGAGACAGTAGATCTGGCTGGTCTGTCATATTATAATTGAGACAGTAGATCTAGCTTGTCTGTCATTATATAATAGAGACAATAGATCTATCTGGTCTGTCATTATATAATAGAGACAGTAGATCTAGCTGGTCTGTCATAATATAATAGAGACAGTAGATCTAGCTGGTCTGTCATAATATAATAGAGACAGTAGATCTAGCTGGTCTGTCATAATATAATAGAGACAGTAGATCTAGCTGGTCTGTCATAATATAATAGAGACAGTAGATCTAGCTGGTCTGTCACAATATAATAGAGACATAGAGACAGTAGATCTAGCTGGTCTGTCATACTATAATAGAGACAGTAGATCTAGCTGGTCTGTCATAAAATAATGGAGACAGTAGATCTAGCTGGTCTGTCATTATGTAATAGAGACAGTAGATCTAGCTGGTCTGTCATATTATAATTGAGACAGTAGATATAGGTGGTCTGTAGTAATAATATAGAGGCATAGAGACAGTAGATCTAGCTGGTTTGTCATAATATAATAGAGACAGTCGATCTAGCTGGTCAGTCATATTATAATTGAGACAGTAGATCTAGCTGGTCTGTCATAATATGATAGAGATAGTAGATCTAGCTGGTCTGTCATAATATAATAGAGACAGTAGATCTAGCTGGTCTGTCATAATATAATAGAGACAGTAGATCTAGCTGGTCTGTCATAATATAATAGAGACAGTAGATCTAGCTGGTCTGTCATAATATAATAGAGACAGTAGATCTAGCTGGTCTGTCATAATATAATAGAGACATAGAGACAGTAGATCTAGCTGGTCTGTCATACTATAATCTAGCTGGTCTGTCATCTTATAATTGAGACAGTAGATCTAGCTTGTCTGTCATTATATAATAGAGACATAGAGACAGTAGATCTAGCTGGTCTATCATAATATTATAGAGACATAGAGACAGTAGATCTAGCTGGTCTGTCATATTATAATAGAGAGAGTAGATCTAGCTGGTCTGTCATAATATAATAGAGACCGTATTTCTGGCTGGTCTGTCATATTATAATAGAGACAGTAGATCTAGCTGGTCTGTCATAATATAATAGAGACATAGAGACAGTAGATCTAGCTGGTCTATGATAATATTATAGAGACATAGAGACAGTAGATCTAGCTGGTCTGTCATATTATAATAGAGAGAGTAGATCTAGCTGGTCTGTCATAATATAATAGAGACAGTATTTCTGGCTGGTCTGTCATATTATAATAGAGACAGTAGATCTAGCTGGTCTGTCATAATATAATAGAGAGAGTAGATCTAGCTGGTCTTTCATAATATAATAGAGACAGTAGATCTGGCTGGTCTGTCATATTATAATTGAGACAGTAGATCTAGCTCGTCTTTCATAATATTATAGAGAAAGTAGATATAGCTGGTCTGTCATAATATAATAGAGACAGTAGATCTAGCTGGTCTGTCATAATATGATAGAGACAGTAGATGTAGCTGGTCTGTTATTATATAGAGATAGTAGATCTAGCTTGTCTGTCATATTATAATAGAGACAGTAGATCTAGCTGGTCTGTCATATTATAATAGAGAGAGTAGATCTTGCTGGTCTGTCATAAAATAATTAGAGACAGTAGATCTAGCTGGTCTGTCATAATATAATAGAGACATAGAGACAGTAGATCTAGCTGGTCTGTCATAATATAATAGAGACATAGAGACAATAGATGTAGCTAGTCTGTCATAATATAATAGAGACAGAGACAGTAGATCTAGCTGGTCTGTCATAATATGATAGAGAGAGTAGATCTAGCTGGTCTGTCATAATATAATAGAGACATTAGATCTAGCTGGTCTGTCATATTATAATTGAGACAGTAGATATAGCTTGTCTGTCATTAAATAATAGAGGCAGTAGATGTAGCTGGTCTGTCATTATATAATAGAGACAGTAGATCTAGCTGGTCTGTCATATTATAATAGAGACAGTAGATCTATCTGGTTTGTCATACTATAATAGAGACAGTCGATCTAGCTGGTCTGTCGTATTATAATTGAGACAGTAGATCTAGCTGGTCTTTCATAATATAATAGAGACAGTAGATCTAGCTGATCTGTCATAATATAAAAGAGACAGTAGATCTAGCTGGTCTGTCATAATATAATAGAGACAGTAGATCTAGCTGGTCTGTCATAATATAATAGAGATATTGGATCTAGCTGGTCTGTCATCTTATAATTGAGACAGTAGATCTAGCTGGTCTTTCATAATATGATAGACACAGTAGATCTAGCTGGTCTGTCATAATATAATAGAGATATTAGATCTAGCTGGTCTGTCATATTATAATTGAGACAGTAGATCTAGCTGGTCTTTCATAATATAATAGAGACAGTAGATCTAGCTGATCTGTCATAATATAATAGAGACATAGAGACAGTAGATCTATCTGGTCTGTCATTATATAATTGAGACAGTAGATCTAGCTGGTCTGTCATAATATGATAAAAACAGTAGATCTAGCTGGTCTGTCATTATGAAATAGAGACAGTAGATCTAGCTTGTCTGTCATTATATAATAGAGACATAGAGACAGTAGATCTAGCTGGTCTGTCATAATATGACAGACACAGTAGATCTAGCTGGTCTGTCATAATATAATAGAGATATTAGATCTAGCTGGTCTGTCATATTATAATTGAGACAGTAGATCTAGCTGGTCTTTCATAATATAATAGAGACAGTAGATCTATCTGGTCTGTCATTATATAATTGAGACAGTAGATCTAGCTGGTCTGTCATAATATGATAGAAACAGTAGATCTAGCTGGTCTGTCATTATGAAATAGAGACAGTAGATCTAGCTGGTCTGTCATAATATAATAGAGACAGTAGATCTAGCTGGTCTGTCATATTATAATAGTGACAGTAGATCTAGCTGGTCTGTCACAATATAATAGAGACATAGAGACAGTAGATCTATCTGGTCTGTCATTATATAATAGAGACAGTAGATCTAGCTGGTCTGTCATAATATAATAGAGACAGTAGATCTAGCTGGTCTGTCATAATATAATAGAGACAGTAGATCTAGCTGGTCTGTCATAATATAATAGAGACATAGAGACAGTAGATCTAGCTGGTCTGTCATACTATAATCTAGCTGGTCTGTCATCTTATAATTGAGACAGTAGATCTAGCTTGTCTGTCATTATATAATAGAGACATAGAGACAGTAGATCTAGCTGGTCTGACATAAAATAATGGAGACAGTAGATCTAGCTGGTCTGTCATATTTTAATAGATACATTAGATCTAGCTGGTCTGTCATAATATAATAGAGACAGTAGATCTAGCTGGTCTATCATAATATTATAGAGACATAGAGACAGTAGATCTAGCTGGTCTGTCATATTATAATAGAGAGAGTAGATCTAGCTGGTCTGTCATAATATAATAGAGACAGTATTTCTGGCTGGTCTGTCATATTATAATAGAGACAGTAGATCTATCTGGTCTGTCATAATATAATAGAGACATAGAGACAGTAGATCTAGCTGGTCTGTCATAATATAATAGAGAGAGTAGATCTAGCTGGTCTTTCATAATATAATAGAGACAGTAGATCTGGCTGGTCTGTCATATTATAATTGAGACAGTAGATCTAGCTCGTCTTTCATAATATTATAGAGAAAGTAGATATAGCTGGTCTGTCATAATATAATAGAGACAGTAGATCTAGCTGGTCTGTCATAATATGATAGAGACAGTAGATCTAGCTGGTCTGTCATATTATAATTGAGACAGTAGATATAGCTTGTCTGTCATTAAATAATAGAGGCAGTAGATCTACCTGGTCTGTCATTATATAATAGAGACAGTAGATCTAGCTGGTCTGTCATAATATAATAGAGACAGTAGATCCTGCTGAACTGTCATAATATAATAGAGACAGTAGATCTAGCTGGTTTGTCATAATATAATAGAGACAGTCGATCTAGCTGGTCTGTCGTATTATAATTGAGACAGTAGATCTAGCTGGTCTTTCATAATATAATAGAGACAGTAGATCTAGCTGGTCTGTCATAATATAATAGAGACAGTAGATCTAGCTGGTCTGTCATAATATGATAGACACAGTAGATCTAGCTGGTCTGTCATATTATAATTGAGACAGTAGATCTAGCTGGTCTTTCATAATATAATAGAGACAGTAGATCTAGCTGATCTGTCATAATATAAAAGAGACAGTAGATTTAGCTGGTCTGTCATAATATCATAGACACAGTAGATCTAGCTGGTCTGTCATAATATAATAGAGACAGTAGATCTAGCTGGTCTGTCATAATATAATAGAGACAGTAGATCTAGCTGGTCTGTCATAATATAATAGAGACAGTAGATCTAGCTGGTCTGTCATAATATAATAGAGACAGTAGATCTAGCTGGTCTGTCATATTATAATAGAGACAGTAGATCTAGCTGGTCTGTCATAATATAATAGAGACAGTAGATCTAGCTGGTCTGTCATAATATAATAGAGACAGTAGATCTAGCTGGTCTGTCATAATATAATAGAGACAGTAGATCTAGCTGGTCTGTCATAATATAATAGAGACAGTAGATCTAGCTGGTCTGTCATCTTATAATAGAGACAGTAGATCTAGCTGGTCTGTCATAATATAATAGAGACAGTAGATCTAGCTGGTCTGTCATAATATAATAGAGACAGTAGATCTAGCTGGTCTGTCATAATATAATAGAGACAGTAGATCTAGCTGGTCTGTCATAATATAATAGAGACAGTAGATCTAGCTGGTCTGTCATAATATAATAGAGACAGTAGATCTAGCTGGTCTGTCATATTATAATAGAGACAGTAGATCTAGCTGGTCTGTCATAATATAATAGAGACAGTATTTCTAGCTGGTCTGTCATATTATAATTGAGACAGTAGATCTAGCTGGTCTGTCATAATATAATAGAGACAGTAGATCTAGCTGGTCTGTCATAATATAATAGAGACAGTAGATCTAGCTGGTCTGTCATAATATAATAGAGACAGTAGATCTAGCTGGTCTGTCATAATATAATAGAGACAGTAGATCTAGCTGGTCTGTCATAATATAATAGAGACAGTAGATCTAGCTGGTCTGTCATAATATAATAGAGACAGTAGATCTAGCTGGTCTGTCATAATATAATAGAGACAGTAGATCTAGCTGGTCTGTCATAATATAATAGAGACAGTAGATCTAGCTGGTCTGTCATAATATAATAGAGACAGTAGATCTAGCTGGTCTGTCATAATATAATAGAGACAGTAGATCTAGCTGGTCTGTCATAATATAATAGAGACAGTAGATCTAGCTGGTCTGTCATAATATAATAGAGACAGTAGATCTAGCTGGTCTGTCATAATATAATAGAGACAGTAGATCTAGCTGGTCTGTCATAATATAATAGAGACAGTAGATCTAGCTGGTCTGTCATAATATAATAGAGACAGTAGATCTAGCTGGTCTGTCATAATATAATAGAGACAGTAGATCTAGCTGGTCTGTCATAATATAATAGAGACAGTAGATCTAGCTGGTCTGTCATAATATAATAGAGACAGTAGATCTAGCTGGTCTGTCATAATATAATAGAGACAGTAGATCTAGCTGGTCTGTCATAATATAATAGAGACAGTAGATCTAGCTGGTCTGTCATAATATAATAGAGACAGTAGATCTAGCTGGTCTGTCATAATATAATAGAGACAGTAGATCTAGCTGGTCTGTCATAATATAATAGAGACAGTAGATCTAGCTGGTCTGTCATAATATAATAGAGACAGTAGATCTAGCTGGTCTGTCATAATATAATAGAGACAGTAGATCTAGCTGGTCTGTCATAATATAATAGAGACAGTAGATCTAGCTGGTCTGTCATAATATAATAGAGACAGTAGATCTAGCTGGTCTGTCATAATATAATAGAGACAGTAGATCTAGCTGGTCTGTCATAATATAATAGAGACAGTAGATCTAGCTGGTCTGTCATAATATAATAGAGACAGTAGATCTAGCTGGTCTGTCATAATATAATAGAGACAGTAGATCTAGCTGGTCTGTCATAATATAATAGAGACAGTAGATCTAGCTGGTCTGTCATAATATAATAGAGACAGTAGATCTAGCTGGTCTGTCATAATATAATAGAGACAGTAGATCTAGCTGGTCTGTCATAATATAATAGAGACAGTAGATCTAGCTGGTCTGTCATAATATAATAGAGACAGTAGATCTAGCTGGTCTGTCATAATATAATAGAGACAGTAGATCTAGCTGGTCTGTCATAATATAATAGAGACAGTAGATCTAGCTGGTCTGTCATAATATAATAGAGACAGTAGATCTAGCTGGTCTGTCATAATATAATAGAGACAGTAGATCTAGCTGGTCTGTCATATATATAATAGAGACAGTAGATCTAGCTGGTCTGTCATAATATAATAGAGACAGTAGATCTAGCTGGTCTGTCATAATATAATAGAGACAGTAGATCTAGCTGGTCTGTCATAATATAATAGAGACAGTAGATCTAGCTGGTCTGTCATAATATAATAGAGACAGTAGATCTAGCTGGTCTGTCATAATATAATAGAGACAGTAGATCTAGCTGGTCTGTCATAATATAATAGAGACAGTAGATCTAGCTGGTCTGTCATATTATAATAGAGACAGTAGATCTAGCTGGTCTGTCATAATATAATAGAGACAGTAGATCTAGCTGGTCTGTCATAATATAATAGAGACAGTAGATCTAGCTGGTCTGTCATATATAATAGAGACAGTAGATCTAGCTGGTCTGTCATAATATAATAGAGACAGTAGATCTAGCTGGTCTGTCATAATATAATAGAGACAGTAGATCTAGCTGGTCTGTCATAATATATAATAGAGACAGTAGATCTAGCTGGTCTGTCATAATATAATAGAGACAGTAGATCTAGCTGGTCTGTCATAATATAATAGAGACAGTAGATCTAGCTGGTCTGTCATAATATAATAGAGACAGTAGATCTAGCTGGTCTGTCATAATATAATAGAGACAGTAGATCTAGCTGGTCTGTCATAATATAATAGAGAATAGAGACAGTAGATCTAGCTGGTCTGTCATAATATAATAGAGACAGTAGATCTAGCTGGTCTGTCATAATATAATAGAGACAGTAGATCTAGCTGGTCTGTCATAATATAATAGAGACAGTAGATCTAGCTGGTCTGTCATAATATAATAGAGACAGTAGATCTAGCTGGTCTGTCATAATATAATAGAGACAGTAGATCTAGCTGGTCTGTCATAATATAATAGAGACAGTAGATCTAGCTGGTCTGTCATAATATAATAGAGACAGTAGATCTAGCTGGTCTGTCATAATATAATAGAGACAGTAGATCTAGCTGGTCTGTCATAATATAATAGAGACAGTAGATCTAGCTGGTCTGTCATAATATAATAGAGACAGTAGATCTAGCTGGTCTGTCATAATATAATAGAGACAGTAGATCTAGCTGGTCTGTCATAATATAATAGAGACAGTAGATCTAGCTGGTCTGTCATAATATAATAGAGACAGTAGATCTAGCTGGTCTGTCATAATATAATAGAGACAGTAGATCTAGCTGGTCTGTCATAATATAATAGAGACAGTAGATCTAGCTGGTCTGTCATAATATAATAGAGACAGTAGATCTAGCTGGTCTGTCATAATATAATAGAGACAGTAGATCTAGCTGGTCTGTCATAATATAATAGAGACAGTAGATCTAGCTGGTCTGTCATAATATAATAGAGACAGTAGATCTAGCTGGTCTGTCATAATATAATAGAGACAGTAGATCTAGCTGGTCTGTCATAATATAATAGAGACAGTAGATCTAGCTGGTCTGTCATAATATAATAGAGACAGTAGATCTAGCTGGTCTGTCATTATATAATAGAGACAGTAGATCTAGCTGGTCTGTCATAATATAATAGAGACAGTAGATCTAGCTGGTCTGTCATAATATAATAGAGACAGTAGATCTAGCTGGTCTGTCATAATATAATAGAGACAGTAGATCTAGCTGGTCTGTCATAATATAATAGAGACAGTAGATCTAGCTGGTCTGTCATCTTATAATAGAGACAGTAGATCTAGCTGGTCTGTCATAATATAATAGAGACAGTAGATCTAGCTGGTCTGTCATAATATAATAGAGACAGTAGATCTAGCTGCTCTGTCATATTATAATAGAGACAGTAGATCTAGCTGGTCTGTCATAATATAATAGAGACAGTAGATCTAGCTGGTCTGTCATAATATAATAGAGACAGTAGATCTAGCTGGTCTGTCACCTTAAGGGAACATTTCGGCATTTGCCGTATGGTTAGTGAGAAAGTGCACATTGCAAATGTACGGTCCCTTACTAGACGTCCGAAAACGTTTTTAAAATTCGCGGACGGCGTCGGCCGAGCGGCAGGGCCGGACCTACCAGGAAGTCATCAAATGAACTTTGTCGGACATTCGGTTTCCGTTTCACAAAAATAATAAGATTTTGGTCATTTTTCCACTGTCCCAGAATATCCCACAGGGGGCATAAGCAATCATATTGCTATCGGACAAAACATCACGATTCACGACGGGGCCTTATCTCGAAAACGGAAAATATTTGAAGCCGAAACTCGGTGAGCGTAGGTTTGGCATAATGGGCAGTTGGCCCCGAACAAGATGGCGTCAGGCCTCAACGGTTTTGAGTTATGGCCATTTATCTGGGATTAAAGGTCCAAAATGAAAATAGAGAAATTATTTTTCCACTTCATGTCAAAGTCAAGGAGCCTCCGGTGTCAATAAAAAAGAACCAGCCATTTATCTATCGTCATTTAAGAGAAATCGTACAATGACAGATTGGTGATGTTCACGGATAGGTGTTTTTTTTTTCAACGGTTACAGATCTAGTTGCAGGGTGTTCTTACGAATCTTTTTAAAGTGTGCTGCGGAGCTCTGCGAGATTTCTGTGATTTTCTATGATTTTCTGAAATAACACACACTCACTAAACCCTCTGTAAATAACTCAGTTCTTAACGTAAAGACTTAAAACTCAGGATTCTGTAAAGGCATACCCCAATCAGGATATGGGTTTATTTATAGCTTCCTGTGCCAACCGGAAGTGCCTTAAATGATGTCATAGTGGCAGTTTCCAAGGGTTAAAAAGGTCAGATCTTTTCAAAACTTCATATGTGTGATTAGGCAATCCCCATAAACTGTAAGTCAGTCATTTCTCCCAACAGATGTCAAAGAAAAGCTCTCACACACACACACAGCAAGGATGGAGTGACAAAGTGCGGTGCTTAAAGACACAGAGAGCAGGCAATGGCATTACCATAATCCCTAGGCCGTGCCGAGTTCAACGAGATATCCCGCTTGACCGTAGCTCGCTTGCATTTTACAACCATATTTTTATTTTTGGGTTACCAGGTGCCTATTTTAAACAGTCCATAAAGCACTCAGGGCGGCCCCCATGGATAGAGGGTCGTAGTAGGGTACTCCCATAGCGGGCATGGACAATAGGAGTCCCGGTAAATGCATTTACAACCATATTTTTATTTTTGGGTTACCAGTTGCACAACAATGCACGTGCATTTGCAATATGATTCTATAGTGAAAAAACACCACCAAATGGACATGATGAAATCAACACAACGAGTGATGGAAAGGAACAACTATCACTGCTCGGCCATCCTGTGTTCATCAGGCCAGTCAATTTTGCATTTTTGAGCATGTCAAATTTCATATGGTAAATGCCCATTGAACCATTTGCAAATGCATGCACTTGCATGATTGTATGTGAAAAGACATCACCAAATGGACATGATGAAATCAACACAACGAGTGATGGAAAGGAACAACTATCACTGCTCGGCCATCCTGTGTTCATCAGGCCAGTCAATTTTGCATTTTTGAGCATGTCAAATTTCATATGGTAAATGCCCATTGAACCATATTGCAAATGCACGTGCACTTGCAATATGATTGTATGTGAAAAGACATCACAAAATGGACAGGATGAAGTCAACACAACGAGCGATGGAAAGGAGCAACTATCACTGCCAGGCCATCCCGAGTTCATCTGGCCAGTCAATTTTGCATTTCTGCATGATTTTTGAGCATGTCAAATTTCATATGGTAAATGCCCATTGAACCATATTGCAATGCACGTGCACTTGCAATATGATTGTATGTGAAAAGACATCACAAAATGGACAGGATGAAGTCAACACAACGAGCGATGGAAAGGAGCAACTATCACTGCCAGGCCATCCCGAGTTCATCTGGCCAGTCAATTTTGCATTTCTGCATGATTTTTGAGCATGTCAAATTTCATATGGTAAATGCCCATTGAACCATATTGCAAATGCACGTGCACTTGCAATATGATTGTATGTGAAAAGACATCACAAAATGGACAGGATGAAGTCAACACAACGAGCGATGGAAAGGAGCAACTATCACTGCCAGGCCATCCCGAGTTCATCTGGCCAGTCAATTTTGCATTTCTGCATGATTTTTGAGCATGTCAAATTTCATATGGTAAATGCCCATTGAACCATATTGCAAATGCACGTGCACTTGCAATATGATTGTATGTGAAAAGACATCACAAAATGGACAGGATGAAGTCAACACAACGAGCGATGGAAAGGAGCAACTATCACTGCCAGGCCATCCCGAGTTCATCTGGCCAGTCAATTTTGCATTTCTGCATGATTTTTGAGCATGTCAAATTTCATATGGTAAATGCCCATTGAACCATATTGCAAATGCACGTGCACTTGCAATATGATTGTATGTGAAAAAGACATCACAAAATGGACAGGATGAAGTCAACACAACGAGCGATGGAAAGGAGCAACTATCACTGCCAGGCCATCCCGAGTTCATCTGGCCAGTCAATTTTGCATTTCTGCATGATTTTTGAGCATGTCAAATTTCATATGGTAAATGCCCATTGAACCATATTGCAAATGCACGTGCACTTGCAATATGATTGTATGTGAAAAGACATCACAAAATGGACAGGATGAAGTCAACACAACGAGTGATGGAAAGGAGCAACTATCACTGCCAGGCCATCCCGAGTTCATCTGGCCAGTCAATTTTGCATTTCTGCATGATTTTTGAGCATGTCCATTGAACCAGTGACTTTGCAAAAGTAAGAAAACATAAACAAATGGACATAATGAAATCACCATATTTTTATTTTTGGGTTACCAGTTGCACAACAATGCACCTGCATTTGCAATATGATTCAAAGTGAAAAAAACATCACCAAATGGACATGATGAAATCAACACAACGAGTGATGGAAAGGAACAACTATCACTGCCCGGCCATCCTGTGTTCCCATAGCGGGCATTAATATCAGAATTACCGGTAAATGCATTTTACAACCATATTTTTATTTTTGGGTTACCAGGTGCCTATTTTAAACAGTCCATAAAGCACTCAGGACGGCCCCCATGGATAGAGGGCCGTAGCAGGGTACTCCCATAGCGGGCATGGACAATAGGAGTCCCGGTAAATGCATTTACAACCATATTTTTATTTTTGGGTTACCAGTTGCACAACAATGCACGTGCATTTGCAATATGATTCTATAGTGAAAAACACCACCAAATGGACATGATGAAATCAACACAACGAGTGATGGAAAGGAACAACTATCACTGCTCGGCCATCCTGTGTTCATCAGGCCAGTCAATTTTGCATTTTTGAGCATGTCAAATTTCATATGGTAAATGCCCATTGAACCATATTGCAAATGCACGTGCACTTGCAATATGATTGTATGTGAAAAGACATCACCAAATGGACATGATGAAATCAACACAACGAGTGATGGAAAGGAACAACTATCACTGCTCGGCCATCCTGTGTTCATCAGGCCAGTCAATTTTGCATTTTTGAGCATGTCAAATTTCATATGGTAAATGCCCATTGAACCATATTGCAAATGCACGTGCACTTGCAATATGATTGTATGTGAAAAGACATCACAAAATGGACAGGATGAAGTCAACACAACGAGCGATGGAAAGGAGCAACTATCACTGCCAGGCCATCCCGAGTTCATCTGGCCAGTCAATTTTGCATTTCTGCATGATTTTTGAGCATGTCAAATTTCATATGGTAAATGCCCATTGAACCATATTGCAAATGCACGTGCACTTGCAATATGATTGTATGTGAAAAGACATCACCAAATGGACATGATGAAATCAACACAACGAGTGATGGAAAGGAACAACTATCACTGCTCGGCCATCCTGTGTTCATCAGGCCAGTCAATTTTGCATTTTTGAGCATGTCAAATTTCATATGGTAAATGCCCATTGAACCATATTGCAAATGCACGTGCACTTGCAATATGATTGTATGTGAAAAGACATCACAAAATGGACAGGATGAAGTCAACACAACGAGCGATGGAAAGGAGCAACTATCACTGCCAGGCCATCCCGAGTTCATCTGGCCAGTCAATTTTGCATTTCTGCATGATTTTTGAGCATGTCAAATTTCATATGGTAAATGCCCATTGAACCATATTGCAAATGCACGTGCACTTGCAATATGATTGTATGTGAAAAGACATCACCAAATGGACATGATGAAATCAACACAACGAGTGATGGAAAGGAACAACTATCACTGCTCGGCCATCCTGTGTTCATCAGGCCAGTCAATTTTGCATTTTTGAGCATGTCAAATTTCATATGGTAGAATACAACTAAAGTATGTTGATACAGTTCTTATACGTGTGTAATTGACACAAAATTACAAAAACGGTCCAGAAAGCACTTTTAAGGGTGTGTGAAGTTTTTTACAAAATTTTGACATTTTTGACTTTTGACTTTTGACTTCCTATGAAATCATATTGAAAATGGACAAAACATATTACTTATGCCCAT
>NW_024608489.1:0-64625 GCF_018296145.1 Oncorhynchus tshawytscha
GTATGGTGAGCTGGACTAACAGGCCAATAGTTATCAGTATGGTGAGTTGGACTAACAGGCCAATAGTTATCAGTATGGTGAGCTGGACTAACAGGCCAATAGTTATCAGTATGGTGAGTTGACTAACAGGCCAATAGTTATCAGTATGGTGAGTTGGACTAACAGGCCAATAGTTATCAGTATGGTGAGTTGGACTAACAGGCCAATAGTTATCAGTATGGTGAGTTGGACTAACAGACCAATAGTTATCAGTATGGTGAGTTGGACTAACAGGCCAATAGTTATCAGTATGGTGAGTTGGACTAACAGGCCAATACAAAGGCCCTTCACACAGATACATGACATTGTATTGTAATTTACGTCACGATGAATACTGTTATTGTCCTCAGTGAGTGACTGACTGAGAAGGATGAACTGTATCTCTCCAACTCTCTTAAATGAGTGTTGTATTTATGGATCACAGTGATGACCTGACTGATTGATAGGGGTGATAGGTGCGGTTTTACACGGATGAATTGCACCGATGGAGGCGTGAACTGAAAGGAACTATATTATAATGATTTAACCAGTGTTTAGAATATGATGCATCTCCATTAAAGAACAAGATGGGATCACTAACTGGTACTTTCACTGGGATTTAAAAAAAAATAAACATCTATATTTCTTCCTGCGTGTGTTTGTGTGTGTCTTAATGCCTAATCTATCACACATATAATATATTATTCCAGATCGGCCTGCGTGTGTGTGTGTCTTAATGCCTAATCTATCACACATATAATATATTATTCCAGATCGGCCTGCGTGTGTGTGTGTGTGTGTGTCTTAATGCCTAATCTATCACACATATAATATATTATTCCAGATCGGCCCATTTTAAATAGTTATATGTGTTCTTTTCTGTCATGTTTTATTTTTTGTCTCTTCAAATGTTTGCTGCTGTAGATTTGTAAAAAATATATAAATAAAAATGAATGATTTAATAGCACTATCGGTAGTGCTTGATAAGCGCGGTCTACAGATGAGTGTAATCTGTCATGGAGCTAAATGACATGATGAGAGGTCAGTGAGACACTGAAGATCTGTCGTCAAAAGTGGGTATTCTAGCTTCTTATCGTATCCAATCGTTTTACTTAACTTGATAATGACCTACTTTCAATCATTAACGCCAGGGGGTCCAAGGTCCACTGAGTGTCCTGAATGAATCCTGTACGGAATGCTGTGGTCTGTGGAATGCAGACTGGTATCCAACGAACTGTAGCCTAATCCTAGATGCAGATTCAAATGGATACCCTTTGTGTAAAACACATCAAACCAAGACCAAATGTTCCAATGAGACGATGCTCTTTTATTATAATTCATAATGTTTTTTGGCATTCATCATATAGGTTCATTTTACATTTGAAACATTTTTCTATAACATTGGCATTGTAAAAAAAAAAGGTTAAAAAGTGCTGTCCTTTTCCTTATTAATGTAAAAGTCTCTATATCTTAGCATTTGTTTAATAGAATCCAAGAAGAGTCTAGAACATTCTAGAACATGTATAGAATCCAAGAAGAGTCTAGAACATTCTAGAACATGTATAGAATCCAAGAAGTCTCAGTCAGTGGTAAAGTCCAAAGTCTTACTTCACAGAGAGAGAGAGAGAGAGAGAAGTCAAAAGGCACTGCATGATGACATCAGGCTTGTAAAGGAAAGGTGCTCAGGGAAAAAGAACAGTGACAGTCGAGTTGACACTGTGGAGAAGCAAAGCTTCAAACAACACTTCACAGCTGAACCAGTGAGAAAACAGGTCAAAGGGTTGGATCTTCTTCGTGTGAAATCATCAGACTGAAGACGAGGGCAACAAACATTGCATAGTTGTACTATCCTTGAAGAAAAAAAAAAAAGGTGCAATCTAGAACCCTTTGAAGAACCCTTGTTGATTCCAGGTAGAACCCTTACAGTTCTAAGTAGAACCTTCCACAGAGGGTTCTACAGTACATGGAACACAAAAGGGTTTTTACCTGGAACCAAAAATGGTTCTCCTATGGAGACAGCCGAAGAACCCTTTTGGAACCCTTTTCACATAAAAAATAATAATAATCAATTATACATAAATAGAAAGCTATACTTTGAGTTTATAAAGAGTTTTTATTTACACTGAGAGGCATGTTCAGATTAGTACCCAAAAACATATGGATGAAATACAAAATGTGCCTCATTCCGTTGTATTTTGAAGACATTTATAGTGCGCGCGACAAAACTGCTCGTGAAGAAGCAGGTACCACAGTATAACACGTTTGCAGTCGTTTGCTGCGGCGTTTAATTCCGTCCATAGATCTCCCCGATGTGTGAATGCTGACCCAGCCGACAGCAGCAGGATATGTGTTCTAGCGGTCACCTTTATATGGTCTTAACGTCTGAACAGCAAATACATGGAAACATTCTGATCACCGCTCAGATTTGTTTTGTTTTGCAAAAAAAAAAAAAAAAAACGTATGTGGAAAAGCTGTGTGCACTTTGGAGTTTAATAATACAGTGTAGCTCTATAAGTCAAATGCACACACGTTTAGTTTAGTAAGACAAGAACATGGTATTGAGACGCTAACGTTAAAACATGAACATCGAGCAGGCTAGTGATTATTGTGAGAATCATGCTGTTCCTTCAGCTGCACTGATATGTTGTTCTTGCGTGGCTAAACACACACACACACACACACACGCACACACACACACACACACACACACACACACACACACACACACACACACACACACACACACACACACACACAGACACACACACACACACACACACAGACAGACACACACACACACACACACACACACACACACACAAAAACAACACAGGTCCACTGTTTAAACGTGGAGAAATGAGCTTATTGTTTAAAGTACAGAAGGCTTGTATACCTCAGCTGCCCTGTCTCTCCTGAAGACACAGACTGTTGCAGTCACAGTCTGTCAGATCAATCTATAGCGTGTAGGCTATATCCAGGAGACGTGTACAAGTAAGTGTTTAAAAGTCCCAATGTAAAAGCTACTATAGTCCGTGTTCACTGGCAGTTGGCCATGGGTTTGAAAGATCCATCGGGAAGTTGTCTGAAGATGCCCCTTAATGTGTCCAGTTCTCGGGTAAGATGTTCCACTCTCTTCCGCAGTCTTTCGTTGTCCGACGCCAGCTCTATCACTTTATGCTGCGTCTCAACATTGCGCATTTTCGCCTTGTCTCTACTCTTCCTCACCGCGACGTTGTTCCTCTCCCGCCTCAACCGGTACTCCGTGCTGGCCTTGTCGACGCGCTTTTTGGATTTACCCCGGTCTCGGTCTCGGTCGTCGCGTCCCATCATCTTCATGGATCCAACGGAGGACATGCTGCCATCCCTGTGGTGTGGACTCGGGACGGGCGTCGGTGGAGGCGTCGGGTGTCCCGGTTGGAGATGCATGGTCGTCTGCGCGCAGTGCGCAATCTGGTACTGAAGATGGGATAGGTGCTGTGGGAGATGCTGGTGGGAATGGTGGTAGGTTGGAGGCTGAGAATGGCTCATTTCATCTTCTTCTCTGGGCTCTTGCTTTATCGCCACAGGTCTGATTCTCGTGGACTGGTTATCGTAAATGGGTTCAAGTTTAGATGTGTCCATATACCCGGGAATACAACCATAGCCCTGCTGCTGATGCTGCTGCTGTTGGTGGTGCGCCCCCGAGCCAGAGCTCACCCCGTGGGGGTAGGATTCGTACTCACTGTTCGCCAGCTTGAGTTTCTCTTGCTTCGAGCTGTTGTGGAATAGATCAGCCAGGAACTCGTCGTTGAAGGCTGCAGGGTCGATGTAAGCGCTGATGTCAATGGAGTTTTCGTTCTCACAGATCTCGCCGAGGTCTCCTCCTGCTCCGGGTCCAGCAGCGGAGGGGTCTTTGTAGCAGTAGGCACTTTGCTGACTCTGACTCTGGGCTAGGCTGGTCATTAGGGGTCGTGGGGCGACCTCATAGAGGTTTGGTTGCTCCATGGAATATCTATAACCCGCCAGACATGGTGAGGAGCTGCGGGAATCCAGCTTGCTCACAGTACCGAAGGAAGCCGCACTGGCTAGACGAATAAACAGGACAGCTCCTTCACAGGTGCTCTCTCCAGGTATGAAGTAAATCTCTAACTCGCCACGAGAAGCTATAAACTAAATGTCTTGAATAAAGCCTAGTGACTTTCCCTGGTACGACTGGTTTCCTCGAGACTATAGTTCTAAAGGACACTGTTTTAGCTGCAGGTTGAACTACTCCAGGCTGCTGAACCTCACAACTGTCAAAGTACTCTCCTCTCTCCTATATATACAGAGGGAAGGGGGCGGACGCGCAGCACGCAGGGTCCTATTGCGAGCCTTTAGGCAGCAGTAGGTTATAGTAGACTAGACTGGAGATCTAAGGCCAAATCACTTTACACCTGGAGAATATATATCGAATTTAATCAATTGGATCACTTAAAAATGATTTTGAAATATGAATAATATATTAATATAAGCAAAACACATTTGATTTGACATTATTTAAATATGTTTTAATTTGTATAACAAATTGATTTATTTTCATAATATATAATCTCATTCGAACAGTTTCCCCTTGTGCATTTGAACACCAAACGTCCCCAGCAGAGCCACGCAACAGCCTCATTTCAATATATAAGACAAGCTATTTTATTTTGATCAGTGTCCCAAAATATTTAGCATATTTTACATGAAATATTATTTGGTTATTAAACTGCTGTTTCATCGACGCTTCTACTAATGGTAAAGCCGTTAAAGTGACGTTAATAATATATATATACGATTTAAACATAAGTTATTTCATAATGTATTAATACAAAATATATTGTATTTTATTTACCCACATATTCCCTTTCTCTTTCATATGTATCAATACGATGGAGGTGGAGGATTAACGACAGTTTCACAACAGATTTGGTAGAAACATAATAAATATTGGGCACATAATAAATTAGGGCTAATTGTCAAACTAAATAGGCCAATATGCAAATACATGTGCACGGTGCCACTCATTTATCATTTCACAATCTTTAAATCAATACTTAAATTGGATTCTATGTGCAAAGTGCACCGATGAAAATTATACATAATAATACACAGAGCAGTAATCTCTCTCAGCTCTTAACTAACTCGATACCTGAGACATCAACTGACAGTGTCCGCAACACGGCACGCAGTTTGCGACTGGCTGCTTCCTCTGCGGAAGAGCAGGCTCGGCTACCTGTTGCGCGCTTTTCGATAGACTAGGGGATTAACCAATACACCGGATCCGGGAGGGGCAGAGCGCTCGTCACCCGGCGTCGTGAGTTTACTATCTGGGGGGGGGGCTTGCCTCGCTCCATAATGGATAAATACCTGATAAAATGTGAGAGATAGATAGATCGCCCTGGTTTAACTGACGCAATAACATTCCAAAAGTAAAGAGACGCTGACGGATCGAGTCCTGTGGAGGCTGGTGAGGGGAGGACGGCTCATAATAACGTCTGTAAACGGAATAAATGAAAATGGCATGTTTGATACCATTCCACTAAATTCTGCTCCAGCTGTTTACCACGAGCAAGTCCTCCCCAATTAAAGTGTTAGCACCCCCCGTGCTTGAGTCCGATCTGAACCGCATGATAACACTAAAGAGAGCCGCATAGTTTATTACTAAGGCTACACGACATAGAAGGATACAACACTTTGGTGTTTTACAAGGTTTTTACATTTAGGATTAAAAGGCTTTATGTGCGTACTTTCATTCACATCAGAAACTTGTTCTTGCGATGTAATGTTACGCGAAATGAAGCAGGCTACTCTACCGGAAGAACCCACGTCATAACGCGTCATGGGTTGTGTGAGCGTGCATGTTTAACCAAGGCACAGAGGAACCACACCAGGCACCAGACAGACTCATGTCAACGGGCAGGGAGCTCCCTCTGTTGTTGCAGCAAGGAAACCCTTCCAACTGAGCACAAACGGAGAGCGGTGTTTCATAGCTCTCGTCCAGTGCGTTACGAGCAGCTCGCTTAACGGCTCAGCGACAGCAAGCCGCAGGTAACACCCTGGACCAAAGCTAGATATTTCTCGCAGTCGCATATAACGAATCAAAGGCAACAGGCTAGACCTATTCAATACGTCTAGTCAACTTGGAATGTCTTGGCTTAGTATTCTATACCTTCTACACATTAAAGGTTTTCCAAAATAACCTAAATCTTTAATACTAGTGAAACATTGAAATCAGACCAATAAAGAAAGACTGATTGAAGGCCACAGCAAGCCAATTTATTTACCTTTATTTTAACTAGGCAGGTCAGTTAAGAACAAATTCTTATTTTCAATGATGGCCTACCGGGGAACAGTGGGTTAACTGCCTTGTTCAGGGGCAGAACGACAGTTTTTTACCTTGTCAACTCAGGGAATTAGATCTTTCAGTTACAAGTCCAACGCTCTAACCACTAGGAAACCTGCTGCACCTCCACTCTAACCACTAGGAAACCTGCCGCACCTCCACTCTAACCACTAGGCTACCTGCCGCACCTCCACTCTAACCACTAGGAAACCTGCCGCACCTCCACTCTAACCACTAGGAAACCTGCCGCACCTCCACTCTAACCACTAGTCTACCTGCCGTCCCTCCACTCTAACCACTAGACTACCTGCCGTCCCTCCACTCTAACCACTAGTCTACCTGCCGTCCCTCCACTCTAACCACTAGACTACCTGCCATCCCTCCACTCTAACCACTAAATGACCTGCCGTCCCTCCACTCTAACCACTAGTCTACCTGACGCCCCTCCACCAATGTCAGCACACTGGCCACAGCAGACTGACCCTATTATCAGATCTGTGTAGATGTTTATACATTATCTCAATCTACATCTCTAAATGGAAGATACACCTCTGAGCAGGAACATGGAGAGAAGACCTTCCCAACTGGACGGCTGCAGGCAGACTCTCTACTGTTGTAATAGACAGTATTGAACCGTATCTCAGGTCTATTTAGGGTTGGTCTGAATAGCACTGCGTCAATGATTCAATTCATTATCTTGACTGAGCGATAAAGATTTGTCCTCTATTCCTTAAACATGATTTATAAGTTTAGGGAGGTAGGGAGGGGCACCGAGAGGGAGGGGGGAGGGTGATTATTGGCAGGTAGATCTTGACAGGGCATCACCATGAAGAGATACAGAGTGAAATAGATGACTGAGAGGTGAACCACTGCAATGAATGTTTGCTTTGTGTCGAGGCTGTTAAAGGTAGGTGATGTACTATTGTCCCTCCCCTCGCCCCGAGTGGTGGCTCCACCCTGTTCTCTCTCTGGGTGTTTGCACAGGTCTTTAAATAAGCTGTGTTCATTGACTCAGCCTTCAGAGCCAAACAGAAATAGAACTTGGCTCTGTGCTCACCTAGTGACAGAATGACGAGCTAGCTAATCAAAGGCCTCACTGAACAAAGCTGGCTTGCTCCCCCTCTCCATACAGAGCTGTTTACTGAGCTCTGGTTAGAACAGTGAGTCAGGACTGAGTTAGATAACCAAGTCCCCCTGGATAAGTACCAAATGGCACCCTATTCCCTATATAGTGCACTACTTTAGACCTCAGCCCTATGGCACCCTATTCCCTGTATTTAGTGCACTACTTTAGACCTCAGCCCTATGGCACCCTATTCCCTATATTTAGTGCACTACTTTTGACCAAAGCACATAGGGAGACCCATAGTGCTCTGTCTAAAGTAGTGCACTATATAGGGAATAGGGTGTCATTTGAGTGTGTGATGAGTCCAGTTGAACACCTTGTTCTGTGTTTGGGGGGGGGCACATGCTCATATTGATAACCAGGTTGGTAACCAGGTTTATCCGTCATTTCTCATCCATTTCCTGCTTTGAAATTGTTTGGAATCAGACAGTCCATTAAATGGATCATAGATAGTCTAGAAGCTGAGCTACTGAACCAGTAGATCTTATGTGAAGAGACATGTAGTTCAATCCTTTATATCTAGATCTGTAGAATGACCATCCATATCACTCAGACTGTCCACACTGAAATCAACCTCTATTCCAACTGGTCAGCCCCAAGGGGGGGGATGTAAAAGACTAAAAACACCAGCCAATCAGCTCCAAGTGATTTAAATATTGTAAATCTGTTCCCAAGTATAATAAAGAGATGTGACCATATAGTGCCTTGTAAAAGTATTCATCCCCCTTGGCCATTTTCCTATTAAGCTGCATTACAACCTGTAATTAAAATGGATTTTTATTTGGATTTCATGTAACGGACAAAACACAAAAATAGTCCAAATTGGTGAAGAAAAAATATGTTGTTAATTAATTACTTAATTCCCCCTCCCCCCTAAATAAGATCTGGTGCAACCAATTACCTTCAGAAGTCACATAATTAGTTAAATAAAGTCCACCTATTGGGCAATCAATCTGTCACATGATCTGTCATGTGATCTCAGTATATATACACCTGTTCTGAAAGGCCCCGGAGTCTGCAACAGCACTAAGCAAGGGGAACTATGAAGACCAAGGAGCTCTCCAAACAGGTCAGGGACAAAGTTGTGGAGAAGTACAGATCAGGGTTGGGTTATAAAACCATATCCTAAACATTGAACATCCCACAGAGCTTTATTAAATCCATTATTAATGATGGAAAGAATATGGCACCACAACAAACCTGCCAAAACCCAGGCAAGGAGGGCATCAATCAGAGAGGCAACAAAGACACCAAAGATAACCCTGAAGGAGCTGCAAAGCTCCACAGCAGAGGTTGGAGTATCTGTCCATAGGACCACTTTAAGCCATACAATCCACAGAGCTGGGCTTTATGGAAGAGTGGCCAGAAAAAAAGCCATTGCTTAAATAAATAAATAATCAATTATGTTTGGTGTTCGCCAAAAGGCATACGGGAGAACAAACATTTGGAAGAAGGTACTGTGGGAGACTCCCCAAACATATGGAAGAAGGTACTGTGGGAGACTCCCCAAACATATGGAAGAAGGTACTGTGGGAGACTCCCCAAACATATGGAAGAAGGTACTGTGGGAGACTCCCCAAACATATGGAAGAAGGTACTGTGGGAGACTCCCCAAACATATGGAAGAAGGTACTCTGGTCAGTTGAGACTAAAATGTAGCTTTTTGGCCATCAATGAAAAAGTTGTCTGGCACAAACCCAACACCTCTCATCACCCTGAGAACACCATCCCCACAGTGAAGCATGGTGGTGGCAGCATCATGCTGTGGGGATGTTTTTCATCAGCAGGAACTGGGAAACTGGTCAGAATTGAAGGAATGATGTATGGTGCTAAATACAGGGAAATTCTTGAGGGAAACCTGTTTCAGTCTTCCAGAGATTTGAGACTGGGACAGAGGTTCACCTTCCAGCAGGACAATGACCCGAAGCATACTGCTAAAACAACACTTGAGTGATTTAAGGGGAAACATTTAAATGTCTTGGAATGGCCTAGTCAAAGCCCAGACCGCAATCCAATTGAGAATCTGTGGTATGACTTAAAGATTGCTGCACACCAGCGGAACCCATCCAACTTGAAGGAGCTGGAGCAGTTTTGTCTTGAAGAATGGGCAAATATCCCAGTGGCTTGATGTGCCAAGCTTATAGAGACATACCCCACGATACTTGCAGCTGTAATTGTTGCAAAAGGTGGCTCCACAAAGTATTGACAAGCATAGTAGTTAGTATAATGATTATGCACACGTTATGCACGCTTGTTTCTTGTTTGTTTCACAATAAAAAAAAACATTTTGCATCTTCAAAGTGGTTTGTTGTGTAAATCAAAGGATACAACCCCCCATAAAATCTATTTAAATTTGAGGTGAGGTAAGGCAACAAAATAGGAAAAATTCCAAGGGGGGGTGAATACTTTTATACACAAATGTAACCAAGGGTTTGAAATTATTATGATGTAGTTTGGGCTTCTTGTGGTTCATTTGCAGTCCACAAATTATTTATTTCATTATGTTCTAGCCCTGACCATCCGTCCAGAAAGAATCGGCCCGCAGCTGAATTTAGTTCCTGATTCCTGCTCTATTCCATCTTTCTTGAATTTTTTAAATAAAAATTAAATTGAGATGCAGCCTAGTGTGTGTTTACAATTCCCATAAAACATTGATTACACACACACACAAAAAGCAAAATGCTTGGTTGAAAGTTTGTACTCAATTTTAATTTACAAATGCACGTTACCCCAATATAATCTTATAAAAAAAGAGCAAGTCTAGCTAAGAGAAAATGCTGCCCAGCAACATTCAAACCAAAACAAATATTCATGGAAATATTTATCAAATTTGTCACATTTTTTTTTTTTTACAAAATATTTTTCTATTGAATTTCAGACATTATTTTTATTTTCAATTTAGTATGATCTTCTGTTCAACAACACAGCACAACATGTTGAAGAGAATAGTTTCAATATGCCCTATATTTGCTATCGTTTCTCTTTTTTGTAGTGCAAAAAAAAGACATATTTGAACAGTTTCCCCCCCATGCAAACCACTTCCATCATGCTGCTTTTTAAAAATCCAAGTTGTAGAAAAACAAAGACTACAAAAAAACAATTGAAAAGATGCTTCAGAGGTGTTGTTGAGAAAGAAAAAGGCCCTGTTTGGTGTGGCTAATACTGGTAGCCTGAGGTACAGAAGTCTACAACAGCCAAGAGACACCCTAGATGTTATAGAGTGCACTGCCTGTTGACAAGGCTCTACTCAAAAAAGTAGTGCACTATAAAATCGGGGACAGGGTGCCATTGGGGACGCATCCTATAAATCACAGACACTCAACGTCGACTCCTCTGGCCAAATACATCATCATCGTCATCCTCATCACATCAGAATATGCCGTTGTTTCAGAGGAGACAATCCTACAGCTGGATAATAACTCAAGTCTGACAACAGAAACAAAACACACACAAAAAAAAACAAATCAGGTGTCTGCCTTTCTTTCTACACATTCTGATAGCCTCTGACTGAGCCTGCCTTTCCCTCTACACATTCTGACTGACTGAGCCTCCGACTGAGCCTCCAACTGAGCCTGACACCACTGGAGGCGGGAGCCAACGTGCCTCGTTCTGTTCTAGCGAGCCGGGGCCAATTAGGAGGTCATTTAGCATCCCCAACGCCCAGACAGACAGAATGGCTCATTGTCCTGTTGTTCTGTCTTTCTCTCCAGGTTTTTAGGGTTGGTTTGGAGAAAGGCTTAACTTTGAATTAGCGGCGGCCTGTGACGCCGTGCGAAACGTCTGGAGTTTAATCCCACGGAGGTTGCATGATAGGCTGGGCTGTCTAGTCTGGGCTGGGACACTCCTTAACTGCGAACACACCTCTGCCTGCCTGCCCCCCCGAACACACCTCTGCCCCCCAGCCTGTATCCCAAATGGCACCCCAATTCCTTATTTAGCGAACGACATTTGTACCTTCTTTTTTGTTGAGCAGCGCCACATAGGGGTCGAAACTAGTGCACCGTCTAGGGAACAGGGCGCTGTTTGAGACGCCACCTCTGTCTATCTGGGTCTCTGACTGAAAGGGCTGGTCTGAGGCCTGTTGGAACTATGGGTAAATAAACACAGCGACTGACTGTATCTCACACAGGCCTGAAACCTAACTCGAGATTATGAAAAGCTCCCATTTGACGTCAACAAGCAAAAGCACAAGAAAAAAAAATAAGGTTTAAGCGTTCTGATCTTAAGTTAAGCTTTGGGTCCAATCCTACCTCTTTGTATTTGAGTCTTGATATTTACAGTCCTCTTCCACCCAAAACAGCTCAAAGCAGAAGTAAAGCCATTCGATTAGGAAACAACAAAATATATATTTAAAAATAAAATGTAAATAAAAATAAAAATGTACAACGTGTGCATATCTGAAGCCAACAGACGCATCCCCCCCCCAAAAAAAACAGGCATCATTCTGATTAACTTCAACCGTAGTGAATGTACTGACAATACTAAAAACGCCAGACAAAATGGTAGCTAGTTCACCAAACATTCTTTTAAAAGGAACAAGAAACCAAAAATAATAAAATATATACTTTCCCCCCCTCACCCACATCTTAACTAGTGAATAGTTTATCTTGTGACTCAACACAACATTTCTTTAGAAATGTCTCCAAATTGTAAAAACAAAAAAATAAAAAAAAAGTGGACCATTCCTGACCCGAAACTCTTTAAAAAAAAAGAAGAAATCTCATCATTGTGAACCAATCTGAACGCACAAAGAAGACAACAGTGAAATCTCTCTGCCAGTATATATCATCTCTGGGAGGAACCAGAGGAAGAAACTCCAGTATGGTTTAGAAGCAGTGGCGAGCTGTCTATTTACCATCACCCTGGTTGACTCAAAATGGCACCCTATTCCCTTCATAGTGCACTACTTTAGACCAGGGCCCTATGGGGAAATAGGGTGCCATTTGGGAAGCACTCAACCATGAGGTATCATATTTCATGTCCCTGCCCTCTTCTCACTGGCTGTTGTTGTTGTTGTTACACGCCCCATTGTTGTTGTTGTTGTTGTGGGCGGGGCTGGCCCCCTCCGCGCCAGGCGCTTGGACGTTGTCGGCCAGGTTGTGGGCGTGTTCCAGGAAGAGGTCCTTGAGGACAGACAGCTCTTTGCTGAGCAGCTTGATCTTGGCCTCCAGCCTCTCGTTCTCCTCTTTCAGCTCGTTGACACGTTGCTGCGTGTCCTGGGCCTTCTGCTTGGATCTCATCCTGCTCTTCTTAACCGCCAGGTTGTTCCGCTCCCGCCGCTGACGGTACTCGTCACTGTCCTTGTCCCCCGACGTCTTCTTCATCTTGGCCTTGCCTCCTCCTTCGGCTGGGGTGGCAGGGACTAGCTGGGGTACCAGCTGTAAGCTTCCTCCTGGTGGTCTTGTTGTTGTTGTTGTTCCACTAGCCTGGCCCTGGATCACACTAACAGTCCCTCTGTTCTGCTCCGTGTTTATCGTCTGCTGCGACCTCTTGCTCATTTGGTTCGGATCTGCTGACCGCTCGCCTCACTGTCCGTCTGCTATGACTGGCGTGCTGGTTGGGTGGCACTCTGGATGAATGGGTGTCTGGACGCACTCCTGCAGACTGGAGTTGCTGGAGTCTGGAAGGACAGCGGAAATATGTTAGTCTTTCCCCCGAGAAGAGAAAAAAAGGTAAGAAACGCATGTTGGGGATTCATTATTAAAATAGGCTACAAACAGGTGACAGAACATTCTAGACTATGAGCTTTTAGTCGGAACTAATTGAGTCAGGGTAGTCATGGAAACAGCACATTTAGTCAGAACTACTTGAGTCAAGGGTAGTCATGGAAACAGCACATTTAGTCAGAACTACTTGAGTCAAGGGTAGTCAGGGAAATAGCAGGACTCAACCTCAGTAGCACAATTTTTATTTTATATTTATTTTTTACATTTAACTAGGCAAATAAGTTAAGAACAAATGATTATTTACAATGACGGCCTACCCTGGCCAAAACCTAAGCCGGACGACACTGGGCCAATTGTGCGCCGCCCTATGGGACTCCCAATCATGGCAGGTTGTGATACAGCCTGGAATCGAACCAGTGGCTGCAGTGACGCCTCTAGCACTGAGATGCAGCGCCTTAGACTGCTGCGCTACTCAGGAGCCCCATATCATTTCTAGTAATCTTGATTTCACCAGACATAAATAAATGAAGATCTGGGTCCACATGGGTTATGAGAAGAGATGCTAGAACAAGGAACTCCACCCTCTCTATTTACAAGTTAAGGACAAGTCTACGGGTCAAATCCTTCCCCCAATCAGAAATTCTAAATATTCTATCCCTCTGTGAAATCGTGATTTGTCCAAATAACCAGTGAGGGAAAATCCAATCACTGGAACTATTGGTGCCCATAGTATGAAGACGGACCTACAGTCCCATGTATGTTCACAGTCTGACCCACCAGAGATGACGTTTATTCTAAAACACATGGGGGATTTATGAAAACAAGCTACATTGATGCAAACACATATCTAGAATATGCAAACATGGTTCATCCCATTGGTTGTTCAACCTATCACTCGAGCAGTTTATTGCGTCACCCATCCTCACCGCCGAAGCTCATTGGTTACTTTTATCGTAAAACACATGGGGGATTTATGAAAACAAGCTACATTGATGCAAACACATATCTAGAATATGTAGCTAAATAATATTGCGCATTTCATATTGACATTAAAATGTTGATGGATTTTTTGTTGTTGGTGTAAACAGATCTGAGACAAAGTGGTGGTCTGGTTTAAGCCCCTCCCCCAATTTGCATTAATTAACCCAACATTTAGCTGTCATCACAAACATATGTTATTCTCCTTGAGGGAATTCACCCACCAGAAACATGCATCTATCATCACCAGCATGTTATTCTCCCTGAGGGAATTCACCCACCAGAAACATGCATCTATCATCACCAGCATGTTATTCTCCCTGAGGGAATTCACCCACCAGAAACATGCATCTATCATCACCAGCATGTTATTCTCCTGAGGGAATTCACCCACCAGAAACATGCATCTATCATCACCAGCATGTTATTCTCCCTGAGGGAATTCACCCACCAGAAACATGCATCTATCACCACCAGCATGTTATTCTCCTTGAGGGAATTCACCCACCAGAAACATGCATCTATCATCACCAGCATGTTATTCTCCCTGAGGGAATTCACCCACCAGAAACATGCATCTATCATCACCAGCATGTTATTCTCCCTGAGGGAATTCACCCACCAGAAACATGCATCTATCATCACCAGCATGTTATTCTCCTTGAGGGAATTCACCCACCAGAAACATGCATCTATCATCACCAGCATGTTATTCTCCTGAGGGAATTCACCCACCAGAAACATGCATCTATCATCACCAGCATGTTATTCTCCTTGAGGGAATTCACCCACCAGAAACATGCATCTATCATCACCAGCATGTTATTCTCCCTGAGGGAATGCATCTATCCCACCAACATGCATCTATCATCACCAGCATGTTATTCTCCCTGAGGGAATTCACCCACCAGAAACATGCATCTATCATCACCAGCATGTTATTCTCCTTGAGGGAATTCACCCACCAGAAACATGCATCTATCACCACCAGCATGTTATTCTCCTTGAGGGAATTCACCCACCAGAAACATGCATCTATCATCACCAGCATGTTATTCTCCCTGAGGGAAAGTGAAAAATCATAGTTAACGTTAGTCTGATAAGGTCAGGTGCCAGTTGTGTGTCTGTGACATCTCTCTCTCTCTCCCTGTCGGTCAGTTCAGCTGTCCGCCAGTTAACGGTAGTGTTGCCGGTGATTGCATCATCGCATCCCTCCCTCCGTACATGGCAGATCTGCTTTGTGCCACCGGAGAGGAGCTCCGTAGCCATGCAGTGGTAAGCAACAAAAACCCAGACGTTTTGGGATAATAATAAAAAATAATAATTGTACCGGTGAATTCACTAAAAAAAAAAAAAAAAAACACTAACACACAACGTTTTGACGTGAGACTAACTAGTTAACTAATTAGAATGTGTATGGAAATAGACAAAGAGCTATAATGTAGAGAGATTTGGCAATAGCAGGAGGCGTGGAGCTTGGCTAACAGCTAGCTAGCATTTCCTTTACAACCCGAGAATAACCTCACCTAACGTCAAAAAAACACACTTTGAACGCCACATCACGGCATACTTTTAACATAGTTTATCACACCGCTGTTTAGTAAACTTATTTGAAGCATGCCTGGCCACAGTTGGTGTCTAAATTAGCACGAATATGCCGTATAGTTTGTGGAGTCCTTTTAGCCTAGCTAGCCTAGCTATTACCTTTTTCCCCCCCATAGAAGATGACTTGGGAAAAAAACATACCAAATCAACGACGTTACCTTGTCTGTTTTTTTTTTTTAAGGTGTCGTCAATTGCCCATCAAAAGTATAAAAAAAAGTTGGGAGTAAAATGTCCGTATTTTTCGTTGACCAAATAAGTTAGTTGATGGAAGTCTTGTGTATGTTTTGTTGCTGCTCCAAGTATTGCGAAATCGTTTTGACCATATAAGGGGCATCTACCAGCCCAGCCAATGAGCTTCGGCGGTGAGGATGGGTGACGCAATAAACCGCTTGAGTGATAGGTGGAACAACCAATGGGATGAACTATATTTGCATTTAGCGACTGTTATTTATGTCATATGAAGAAGGGAAAAAATATGTCGCGAGTTCACACAATGAATTCGTTCATTGCTAATGAGCTGTTTCGGGGAAGAGACGCAAAATTCCAACAGTTGACATGAGTTAAAAAAATAAATAATTAGTTCAATTATTTTTTTAAAATACTTAAATATACAAAATTGCTCTTGATATATCATATAATATAATAACGCAGTTGTGCATGTAAATAGCCTGCCATGTGTGAGCTCCACATCTTTGGTGTGGTAGCATCATCTTGGATCATCCACATTGTGCAGCACAGACACAGATTCACACAGACACAGATTCTTAAAGTAGCCTTCAACTAAAACATTGTACTCTTTTAGCCAAACAAATCCTTTTCAAATCACGTTGGGAAGCATAGATTCTAGCTTTTTTATTACAAATCTCTCTCTCTCTCCTTCCCTCTCTCTTCCCTCTCCCTTCCCTCTCTCCTTCCCTCTCTCCTTCCCTCTCTCCTTCCCTCTCTCCTTCCCTCTCTCCTTCCCTCTCTCCTTCCCTCTCTCCTTCCCTCTCTCCTTCCCTCTCTCCTTCCTGTTCAGTACATTCCTGTGAACAACAGACCATAAAAGTATATAGTTTTAATACACGTATCAGAGGGAGTGTTTTGTTTGGCTAATATGATTGGTCTGTTATTGTAAATCAATCCAATAACATATCTCAACATTATAGAACATTATAGAATTATTATTATTATTACATTATAGAATATAGAATATTTCTGTATGACAGACCACTAGCTGGTGCTAGACTATGCCACCACTTGAATTGATAAGGAGCCAAGGGGAACTCCAAAACATATAAGCCTTCAATTGAATGAAGATAATCAATCAATATGGGGCGGCAGGGTAACCTAGTGGTTAGAGTGGAGGGGCGGCAGGGTAACCTAGTGGTTAGAGTGGAGGGGAGGCAGGGTAGCCTAGTGGTTAGAGTGGAGGGGAGGCAGGGTAGCCTAGTGGTTAGAGTGGAGGGGCGGCAGGGTAGCCTAGTGGTTAGAGTGGAGGGGCGGCAGGGTAGCCTAGTGGTTAGGGTGGAGGGGAGGCAGGGTAGCCTAGTGGTTAGAGTGGAGGGGAGGCAGGGTAGCCTAGTGGTTAGAGTGGAGGGGCGGCAGGGTAGCCTAGTGGTTAGAGTGGAGGGGCGGCAGGGTAGCCTAGTGGTTAGAGTGGAGGGGCGGCAGGGTAGCCTAGTGGTTAGTGGAGTGGAGGGGCCTAGTGGTTAGGTGGAGGGGCGGCAGCCTAGTGGTTAGAGTGGAGGGGCGGCAGGGTAGCCTAGTGGTTAGAGTGGAGGGGCGGCAGGGTAGCCTAGGGTAGCCTAGTGGTTAGAGTGGAGGGTGGAGGTAGCCTAGTGGTTAGAGTGGAGGGGCAGGGTAGCCTAGTGGTTAGAGTGGAGGGGCGGCAGGTAGCCTAGTGGTTGGTTAGAGTGGAGGGGAGGGGCAGGGTAGACTAGTGGTTAGAGTGGAGGGGCGGCAGGGTAGCCTAGTGGTTAGAGTGGAGGGGCGGCAGGGTAGCCTAGTGGCTGGGGTGGAGGGGCGGCAGGGTAGCCTAGTGGTTAGAGTGGAGGGGCGGCAGGGTAGCCTAGTGGTTAGAGTGGAGGGGCGGCAGCGTAGCCTAGTGGTTAGAGTGGAGGGCGGCAGGGAGCCTAGTGGAGTGGGGGGCGGCAGGGTAGCCTAGTGGTTGGGAGTGGAGGGGCGGCAGGGTAGCCTAGTGGTTAGAGTGGAGGGGCGGCAGGGTAGCCTAGTGGTTAGAGTGGAGGGGCGGCAGGGTAGCCTAGAGTGGAGGGGTGGTTAGTGGTTGAGTGGAGGGCGGCAGGGTAGCCTAGTGGTTAGAGTGGAGGGGCGGCAGGGTAGCCTAGTGGTTAGAGTGGAGGGGCGGCAGGGTAGCCTAGTGGTTAGAGTGGAGGGGCGGCAGGGTAGCCTAGTGGTTAGAGTGGAGGGGGTGGCAGGGTAGCCTAGTGGTTAGAGTGGGGGGCGGCAGGGTAGCCTAGTGGTTAGAGTGGAGGGGGGGTAGCCTAGTGGGGTAGCCTAGTGGTTAGAGTGGAGGGGCGGCAGGGTAGCCTAGTGGTTGGGGTGGAGGGGCGGCAGGGTAGCCTAGTGGTTAGAGTGGAGGGGCGGCAGGGTAGCCTAGTGGTTAGAGTGGAGGGGTGGCAGGGTAGCCTAGTGGTTAGAGTGGAGGGGATGGCAGGGTAGCCTAGTGGTGGCAGGGAGTGGAGGGGGGCAGGGGCAGGGTTAGCCTGGAGTGGTTAGAGTGGAGAGTGGGCGGCAGGGTAGCCTAGTGGTTAGAGTGGAGGGGCGGCAGGGTAGCCTAGTGGTTAGAGTGGAGGGGCGGCAGGGTAGCCTAGTGGTTAGAGTGGAGGGGCGGCAGGGTAGCCTAGTGGTTAGAGTGGAGGGGCGGCAGGGTAGCCTAGTGGTTAGTGGAGGGATGGCAGGGTAGCCTAGTGGCTGGGGTGGAGTGGGGGTGGCAGGGTAGCCTAGTGGTTAGAGTGGAGAGGCGGCAGGGTAGCCTAGTGGTTAGAGTGGAGGGGCGGCAGGGTAGCCTAGTGGTTAGAGTGGAGGGATGGCAGGGTAGCCTAGTGGCTGGGGTGGAGGGGTGGCAGGGTAGCCTAGTGGTTAGAGTGGAGGGGCGGCAGGGTAGCCTAGTGGTTAGAGTGGAGGGGCGGCAGCGTAGCCTAGTGGTTAGAGTGGAGGGGCGGCAGGGTAGCCTAGTGGCTGGGGTGGAGGGGCGGCAGGGTAGCCTAGAGGCTGGGGTGGACGAGTGGAGGGGCGGCAGCGTAGTAGCCTAGTGGTTAGAGTGGAGGGGCGGCAGGGTAGCCTAGTGGTTAGAGTGGAGGGGCGGCAGGGTAGCCTAGTGGTTAGAGTGGAGGGGCGGCAGGGTAGCCTAGTGGTTAGAGCGTTGGACTAGTAACCGAAACCAAAAATCTGTCGTTCTGCCCCTGAACAAGGCAGTTAACCCACTGTTCCTAGGCTGTTATTGAAAATAATAATTTGTTCTTAACTGACTTGCCTAGTTAAATAAAGGTATAATATCACATCTGATTATACATATGTATCCCTTTCTCCCACCTGCTCTCTCTCTCTCTCTCTCTCTCCCTCTTAGTGAACCTTCTGCACCTGGTATTCCGTTTGTGTCAACAGTGACCAGAGCCACCATGGAAATCGAGGCACCAACAGCATCGATGGATCCCAAGTTTAAGGATGGCATCGTCGTCCGTGCTGGCGAAACGTTTGTTATCCGAGCGGATATCCTGGGGACGCCACTCCCCAGAGTCAAGTGGTTAAAAGACGGAAAAGAAATTGATAAAACCGCCCCGAGAACGGAGGTCGTAAAAACGTTTGAACGTACCGTTCTAACAGTTCTAGATTGCGCCAGAGTGGACGGCGGACAGTTCGTCCTGAGTCTCAGCAATGTGGCCGGAAAGAAAGATATACCTGTCAATGTTAAGGTTCTTGATAGACCTGGTCCACCTGATGGGCCATTGAAGATAACTGGTGTCACTGCAGAGAAAGCCACGCTGCACTGGAGTCATCCGTTACAAGATGGCGGTGCCAGTGTTTCCCATTATATCATTGAAAAGAGGGTAACCAACCGCGTGTCATGGACTGTAGTCCAACCGGAAACCCAAGCAGTCAGCTACAAAGTGACTAAACTTGTACCCGGCACTGAGTACATCTTCAGAGTGAAAGCGGTGAATAGGTTTGGCACTGGTGAACCTCTTGAATCAGACCCGGTTACTGCATGTTGTCCTTTCAAGCCGCCCAGCTCTCCTTCCACGCCTGAAGCAAGCGCTATAACAAGCGACTCAATGGTCCTTACATGGAATCGTCCAGAAAACGATGGTGGCTCAGAAATAGATGGCTATATCGTTGAAAAACGCGATAAAGACGGTGTTAGATGGACAAAGTGTAACAAGAGAAGACTTAACGATATTCGGTTCAGATGCACCGGACTCGCCGAGGGACATTCCTACGAGTTCAGAGTATCTGCTGAGAATTCTGCTGGTGTGGGAGTGCCAAGTGAACCAACAGGATATATCAAAGCTTGTGACCCCTTATATCCACCAGGTCCTCCTTACAACCCTAGGGTGACAGACCAGTCAACCACAACCGTGTCCATCTCATGGGCAAAGCCCATCTATGATGGCGGAGCAGCCATCAAAGGATATGTTGTTGAGATGAAGGAAGTAACGGAGGAAGAATGGACAACCTGTACACCGCCAACTGGTGTTGAAGAAACACACTTCACTGTGAAAACACTGAAGGAAAATGGAGAATACAACTTCCACGTCTGTGCGATTAACACTGAAGGAGTTGGGGAACCAGCGGATGTACCAGGGAATGTAGTTACATCTGAAAGACTTGAGGCACCTGAGATTGAACTAGATTCAGACCTTAGGAAAATGGTGTCAGTTCGGGCGTGTGCGACACTGCGTCTGTTTGTCCCATTCAAAGGAAAACCTCAACCTGTAGTCAAGTGGTCCAAGATGGAAGGTCCTCTTACTGAGCGTGCACACATTGAGGTCACAAGCACCTACACAGTCCTTGTCATCCACACTGTCAACAGACTTGACACTGGCAAGTATGCGTTGACTCTTGAGAACGTCAGCGGTATGAAGTCTGCTTTCATTAATGTCACGGTGTTGGATTCACCAAGTGCCCCTGAGCACTTTGAAGTCAAGGACATTACTAGAGATTCTGTATCACTATCCTGGGAACCTCCACTGATTGACGGCGGAGCTAAGATCACACATTACATTGTGGAGAAGAGAGAAGCTCAAAGACTGGCCTTTACCAGTGTTTCCGAGAACTGTGGAAGAAATAGAATGAAGATTGACAACCTTATAGAAGGGGGACTTTATTACTTCCGTGTACGAGCTGTTAATGAGCTCGGTGTGGGTTTGCCAGCGGAAACACCAGAACCAATCAAGGTATCCCAAGCTCCTTTGCCTCCTGGTAAAGTCACTGTTGTAGATGTTACTCACGACAGTGTGAGTCTATCATGGGAAAAGCCTGAAGACGACGGTGGAAGCAGAATCAAATGCTATGTAGTGGAAATGCAAACCAAGAGCGATGACAAATGGACTGTGTGTACTGAGATACGGGGATTGAGATCAACTGTTGATGGACTCTTAACAGGTGAGGAATATTCATTTAGGATTAGTGCAGTCAATGAAACAGGCAAGAGTGAACCTAAGCTACTGGCAGAGGCTGTCGTAGTAAACGATGACACAATGGAACCCATCATAGATCTGATGTGTAACACATTCAGTATCAAGGCAGGAGACGACCTGAAGATCGATGTTCCATTTAGAGGCAGACCTGAACCTGAGGTTTCATGGAACAAAGATGGTGTTGAATTGAAGGAGACAACCAGGGTTAGCTTTCTAACCTCTAATAACTCATCACTAATCACTATCAGAAACACAACCAGGGAGGAATCAGGGAACTATGAGATCACCTTAACCAACACAGTTGGTAGAAAATCAGCCATAATAGCTGTTGTCATCTTGGATAAACCTGGCCCACCTGGTGGAATCAAGGTAGATGAGGTCAACGCTGACTATATTTCACTGTCTTGGGATCCCCCACTCTACGATGGTGGATGTCCAATCAGCAACTACGTAGTAGAGAAGAGAGATACTACCACTACAACATGGAAGACTGTTTCATCCACAGTTGCCAGAACGTCTATTAAGGTTCCTCGTTTGACACAAGGCACTGAATATCAGTTCCGAATTGCAGCTGAAAACCGTTTCGGCGTGAGCCATGCTGTGGAGTCCGCTTCAGTTGTTGCACAGTACCCCTTCAAGACACCTGGCCCTCCCACTACCCTCCGTGTTGCCCAGGCTACAAAGTCCTTCATGTTGGTTACATGGAATGAACCAGCCAGTGACGGTGGAAGTCCAATCATCGGTTATCACCTGGAAATGAAGGACTATAGCAGTATTCGCTGGACAAAAACTAATCGAGGACGTCTCATTGCTGAAACAGAATTTAAAGTGAATGGGGTTGAAGAAAGCTTGCAGTATGAATTCCGTGTTGCTGCTGAGAATATTGCTGGCGTTGGGCCGTACAGCAAAGCCACTGAGCCTATAGCTGCAAGAGATCCATGTGATCCTCCTGCTAACCTTACAGTCACAGACATCACAAGATCTTCAATTTCTCTTACTTGGTCCAAGCCAGAGAATGACGGTGGAGCCAAGGTGACTGGCTACATTGTTGATCGCAGGGAGCTTCCAGATGGTTGTTGGCTGAAGTGCAATTTCACCAATCTCCAGGAAACTTGCTATGACATTGAAGGTCTTACGGAGGACATTCAATATGACTTCCGTGTTATTGCAAAGAACTCTGCTGGAGTACTCAGTGAGCCGTCGCAATGCACAGGTGCCGTCACAGTCAAGGATAACGTTGTTCTACCTCGCATTGTCTTGGATAACAAGTATAAGAAATTAGTCGTTGTCAAAGCCGGAGATGTTCTGAGAATCGATGCAGATATTTCTGGGCGCCCACGTCCAGTCATTTCCTGGTCAAAAGATGGTGAAAAGATTGAGATCAAGGCAAGAATAGAGATCACTTCAACACACACTGCCACCACATTACTAGTCAGAGACACTATCCGAAGAGACTCGGGTCAGTACACTGTAACAGTGCAGAACATTGCTGGTACAAGGTCCCTGTCTGTAAACTGTAAGGTTCTTGACCGCCCTGGACCGTCCTCTGGGCCATTGGATGTGACTGGTCTGACCGCAGAGAAATGCACTTTGACCTGGGGACCACCTCAAGAAAATGGTGGTGCGGAAATTCTGCGCTATATAGTTGAGAAATGTGAAACCAGTCGTGTCACCTGGACTTCAGTATATGAAGACACGAAGGCTACAACATGCAAGGTCACCGGTCTGCGTAAAGGAAAGGAATACATCTTCAGAGTAAAGGCAGTGAATGAATATGGAGAAGGTGAAGCCTTGGAGAGTGAGCCAACCAAGGCCACAGATCCATTCACTGTCCCTGCTGCACCAACAGAGGTTGAAATCACCAGCATAACAAGTGAGACAATGACAATCTGCTGGAGAAGACCTGAGTCCGATGGAGGAAGCAGCATTTCTGGCTACGTTATTGAGAAACGAGAGAAATTAGGAATGCGCTGGATACAGGTGAACACAAAGCCTGTGAATGACCTTAGGGTCAAGGCATCCAATCTCTGTGAGGGATGTGAGTATGAGTACAGAGTCTATGCAGAAAATGTTGCAGGCTCGAGTCCCCCAAGTATTCCTTGCAAACTGACAAAAGCGGAGGATCCACAATTCCTGCCGTCCCCACCAGCTAAACCCAAAGTCATTGACTCAACCAAGACTTCTGTAACTCTTTCATGGAATAAGCCGTTGTTTGATGGGGGAGCTGCTGTAACAGGATACTGTGTTGAATATAAGAGAACGGATGAGGAGGACTGGTGTGTCAGTGTTTCAAACACAGAGAACACTGAATCCACTGTCATTGGTTTGACATCTGGTGCAGAATATATATTTGTTGTCAAATCCATCAACAAGATTGGTGTCAGTGAGCCAAGCCCTCCTACTGATCCACAAGCAGCTGAGGACAGAGAAGAGGAACCACAGTTTAATATCAGCAATGAGATGAGAAAGACTCTTCTTGTAAAGGACGGCAGTTCATTCACCTTAACCGTGCCGTTCAGCGGCAAACCTGTTCCTAACGTTATGTGGGACAAGGCAGATGTTGACCTGAGAGTGAGGGCCAGTATTCATACCACTGATACCGTCACGTCTATCACGGTGGAACAAGCAACAAGAGACGACTCTGGAAAATATACAGTGACTCTACAAAACGTTGCTGGAAAAGTCACATGTGCGTTAAATGTCAGGGTTCTTGACTCTCCTGGTCCACCGTGCCGTGTTGCGGTCAAGGATGTTACCAAGAGCTCTGCAACAGTTGCCTGGGATACCCCAGAAAATGAAGGTGGTGCTGCTGTCACCAACTACCTTGTTGATATTCGTGAGGTGAACAACAAGGGATGGACCAGAGTCACAGATTCATGTCCTCGTCTGACCTACAGAGTGTCAGATCTACAAGAGGGAGGTGTGTACTACTTCAGAGTCACTGGTGAAAACCAGTATGGAATCGGCTTGCCCGCTGAGACCAAATACGGAGCAATGATAACAGACAAGAGTGACCCGAAGCCACGGGCCAAGCCAGTAAAGGACGACACAATAGAACCCATCATAGATCTAATGAGCAACTCATACAGTGTCAAGGCAGGAGACGACCTGAAGATCGATGTTCCGTTCAAGGGTAGACCTGAACCTGAGGTTTCATGGAACAAAGATGGTGTTGAATTGAAGGAGACAACCAGGGTTAGCTTTCTAACCTCTAATAACTCATCACTAATCACTATCAGAAACACAACCAGGGAGGAATCAGGGAACTATGAGATCACCTTAACCAACACAGTTAGTAGAAAATCAGCCATAATAGCTGTTGTCATCTTGGATAAACCTGGCCCACCTGGTGCAATCAAGGTAGATGAAGTCAACGCTGACTATATTTCACTGTCTTGGGATCCCCCACTCTACGATGGTGGATGTCCAATCAGCAACTACGTAGTAGAGAAGAGAGATACTACCACTACAACATGGAAGACTGTTTCATCCACAGTTGCCAGAACGTCTATTAAGGTTCCTCGTTTGACACAAGGCACTGAATATCAGTTCCGAATTGCAGCTGAAAACCGTTTCGGCGTGAGCCATGCTGTGGAGTCTGCTTCAGTTGTTGCACAGTACCCCTTCGAGACACCTGGCCCTCCCACTACCCTCCATGTTGCCCAGGCTACAAAGTCCTTCATGTTGGTTACATGGAATGAACCAGCCAGTGACGGTGGAAGTCCAATCATCGGTTATCACCTGGAAATGAAGGACTATAGCAGTATTCGCTGGACAAAAACTAATCGAGGACGTCTCATTGCTGAAACAGAATTTAAAGTGAATGGGGTTGAAGAAAGCTTGCAGTATGAATTCCGTGTTGCTGCTGAGAATATTGCTGGCGTTGGGCCGTACAGCAAAGCCACTGAGCCTATAGCTGCAAGAGATCCATGTGATCCTCCTGCTAACCTTACAGTCACAGACATCACAAGATCTTCAATTTCTCTTACTTGGTCCAAGCCAGAGAATGACGGTGGAGCCAAGGTGACTGGCTACATTGTTGATCGCAGGGAGCTTCCAGATGGTTGTTGGCTGAAGTGCAATTTCACCAATCTCCAGGAAACTTGCTATGACATTGAAGGTCTTACGGAGGACATTCAATATGACTTCCGTGTTATTGCAAAGAACTCTGCTGGAGTACTCAGTGAGCCGTCGCAATGCACAGGTGCCGTCACAGTCAAGGATAACGTTGTTCTACCTCGCATTGTCTTGGATAACAAGTATAAGAAATTAGTCGTTGTCAAAGCCGGAGATGTTCTGAGAATCGATGCAGATATTTCTGGGCGCCCACGTCCAGTCATTTCCTGGTCAAAAGATGGTGAAAAGATTGAGATCAAGGCAAGAATAGAGATCACTTCAACACACACTACCACCACATTACTAGTCAGAGACACTATCCGAAGAGACTCGGGTCAGTACACTGTAACAGTGCAGAACATTGCTGGTACAAGGTCCCTGTCTGTAAACTGTAAGGTTCTTGACCGCCCTGGACCGTCCTCTGGGCCATTGGATGTGACTGGTCTGACCGCAGAGAAATGCACTTTGACCTGGGGACCACCTCAAGAAAATGGTGGTGCGGAAATTCTGCGCTATATAGTTGAGAAATGTGAAACCAGTCGTGTCACCTGGACTTCAGTATATGAAGACATGAAAGCTACAACATGCAAGGTCACCGGTCTGCGTAAAGGAAAGGAATACATCTTCAGAGTAAAGGCAGTGAATGAATATGGAGAAGGTGAAGCCTTGGAGAGTGAGCCAACCAAGGCCACAGATCCATTCACTGTCCCTGCTGCACCAACAGATGTTGAAATCACCAGCATAACAAGTGAGACAATGACAATCTGCTGGAGAAGACCTGAGTCCGATGGAGGAAGCAGCATTTCTGGCTACGTTATTGAGAAACGAGAGAAATTAGGAATGCGCTGGGTACAGGTGAACACAAAGCCTGTGAATGACCTTAGGGTCAAGGCATCCAATCTCTGTGAGGGATGTGAGTATGAGTACAGAGTCTATGCAGAAAATGTTGCAGGCTCGAGTCCCCCAAGTATTCCTTGCAAACTGACAAAAGCGGAGGATCCACAATTCCTGCCGTCCCCACCAGCTAAACCCAAAGTCATTGACTCAACCAAGACTTCTGTAACTCTTTCATGGAATAAGCCGTTGTTTGATGGGGGAGCTGCTGTAACAGGATACTGTGTTGAATATAAGAGAACGGATGAGGAGGACTGGTGTGTCAGTGTTTCAAACACAGAGAACACTGAATCCACTGTCGTTGGTTTGACATCTGGTGCAGAATATATATTTGTTGTCAAATCCATCAACAAGATTGGTGTCAGTGAGCCAAGCCCTCCTACTGATCCACAAGCAGCTGAGGACAGAGAAGAGGAACCACAGTTTAATATCAGCAATGAGATGAGAAAGACTCTTCTTGTAAAGGACGGCAGTTCATTCACCTTAACTGTGCCGTTCAGCGGCAAACCTGTTCCTAACGTTATGTGGGACAAGGCAGATGTTGACCTGAGAGTGAGGGCCAGTATTCATACCACTGATACCGTCACGTCTATCACGGTGGAACAAGCAACAAGAGACGACTCTGGAAAATATACAGTGACTCTACAAAACGTTGCTGGAAAAGTCACATGTGCGTTAAATGTCAGGGTTCTTGACTCTCCTGGTCCACCGTGCCGTGTTGCGGTCAAGGATGTTACCAAGAGCTCTGCAACAGTTGCCTGGGATACCCCAGAAAACGAAGGTGGTGCTGCTGTCACCAACTACCTTGTTGATATTCGTGAGGTGAACAACAAGGGATGGACCAGAGTCACAGATTCATGTCCTCGTCTGACCTACAGAGTTTCAGATCTACAAGAGGGAGGTGTGTACTACTTCAGAGTCACTGGTGAAAACCAGTATGGAATCGGCTTGCCAGCTGAGACCAAATACGGAGCAATGATAACAGGTATGCCAGAACTGAACATCCAAATGTAAGTGTTCCAATATATATTTTTAAAATGTTCAATTTTTTATTTTTATTTTTTTTAAACAGCAGTTTGTTTTTCTTTTTTTCTTCTTGATTTCAGAAAAGCCCAGCCCACCACAAACCATCGAAGTCACCGAGATCACCAAGGAAAGCGTGTCCTTGTCATGGATGAAGCCCGAGGATGACGGAGGGAGCAGAATCACCAGTTATCGCGTTGATGCTCTCGAGAACGGTCAGGATAAATGGGTGAAGTGTGGCGTCACCAAGACCGTCCACTTCGTGGTGTACGACCTGAAGGAAGCCACTCAATACTTTTTCAGAGTTCGTGCTGAAAACCACGCTGGATTCAGTGACCCTACGGAAATGGCTCTCCCTGTCTTAGTTAAAGGGCAACTTGGTGAGTTGTTGCCCAGCCCTACATTTACAGTTACTAAGGGTAGAGAATTGCTGAGCATAAACCAAGATAGATGGTTTCCTACATTCATAATCCAACGATAGGAAGTTTACCACATTCATAACCAAGACAGATAGTTTACTACATTCATAATCCAATGATAGGAAGTTTACCACATTCATAACCAAGACAGATAGTTTACTACATTCTGGAAAACAAATTCTTACATGTAGATTGTTTCATTTTGATCTAATATCTTCAACAAGTCTTCATCTATCTTTCAACAGAACCTCCTGAAATGAACATGAACAAGTTCCCTGACAATATAGTCTACGTCAGAGCAGGATCAAACCTAAAATGCCAGATCCCACTTACTGGGAAACCTGCGCCAAAAATATCTCTTTCAAAGGACGATGTGGTGTTGAAGTCAACGATGAGATTCAACTCTGAAGTAACTCCTGAATATCTTATCATCAGTCTTCGTGAGAGCACTGCTACTGATTCAGGAAGGTACGACATATGTGCCTCCAACACCAGCGGAGCCTCCAGGTCTTTTGTGACCATCGTGGTCCTGGATAGACCCAGCGCCCCAGTTGGTCCTATTGGAATGTCTGAGGTGACCGAGGACAGTGTGAGTCTGACGTGGCTTCCTCCTCGGTACGACGGCGGAAGCCCCGTCACAAACTACATAATAACGAAACGAGAAACGACAAACGCCGACTGGACCGAAGTCTCGTCGGTCGTTGTGAAATGCACAATGAAAATCATGAAGCTCATAACAGGACTGGAGTACCAGTTCAGAATCAGGGCTGAAAATCGCTACGGCATCAGTGAGTACAGCGACTCTGCAACCGTCAGAGTGGATCTCAACTACAGTAAGTTTTATACTCTATACTCACATTTCCTATATCACCTAGTGGTTGTCCATCACATTTCTCTATCACCTAGTGGTTGTCCATCACATTTCTCTATCACCTAGTGGTTGTCCATCACATTTCTCTATCACCTAGTGGTTGTCCATCACATTTCTCTATCACCTAGTGGTTGTCCATCACATTTCTCTATCACCTAGTGGTTGTCCATCACATTTCTCTATCACCTAGTGGTTGTCCATCACATTTCTCTATCACCTAGTGGTTGTCCATCACATTTCTCTATCACCTAGTGGTTGTCCATCACATTTCTCTATCACCTAGTGGTTGTCCATCACATTTCTCTATCACCTAGTGGTTGTCCATCACATTTCTCTATCACCTAGTGGTTGTCCATCACATTTCCTATATCACCTAGTGGTTGTCCATCACATTTCTCTATCACCTAGTGGTTGTCCATCACATTTCTCTATCACCTAGTGGTTGTCCATCACATTTCTCTATCACCTAGTGGTTGTCCATCACATTTCTATATCACCTAGTGGTTGTCCATCACATTTCCTATATCACCTAGTGGTTGTCCATCACATTTCTCTATCACCTAGTGGTTGTCCATCACATTTCTCTATCACCTAGTGGTTGTCCATCACATTTCTCTATCACCTAGTGGTTGTCCATCACATTTCTCTATCACCTAGTGGTTGTCCATCACATTTCTCTATCACCTAGTGGTTGGTCCATCACATTTCTCTATCACCTAGTGGTTGTCCATCACATTTCTCTATCACCTAGTGGTTGTCCATCACATTTCTCTATCACCTAGTGGTTGTCCATCACATTTCTCTATCACCTAGTGGTTGTCCATCACATTTCTCTATCACCTAGTGGTTGTCCATCACATTTCTCTATCACCTAGTGGTTGTCCATCACATTTCTCTATCACCTAGTGGTTGTCCATCACATTTCTCTATCACCTAGTGGTTGTCCATCACATTTCTCTATCACCTAGTGGTTGTCCATCACATTTCTCTATCACCTAGTGGTTGTCCATCACATTTCTCTATCACCTAGTGGTTGTCCATCACATTTCTCTATCACCTAGTGGTTGTCCATCACATTTCTCTATCACCTAGTGGTTGTCCATCACATTTCTCTATCACCTAGTGGTTGTCCATCACTCTATTCACGTTTTATATTTGTATTCTCTCTCTATATATATATATACATGTATATACATGTGGCGGCAGCGTAGCCTAGTGGTTAGAGTGCTGGACTAGTAACCGGAAGGTTGCAAGTTCAAACCCCCGAGCTGGCAAGGAACAAATCTGTCGTTCTGCCCCTGAACAGGCAGTTAACCCACTGTTCCTAGACCAGTTAACCCACTGTTCCTAGACCAGTTAACCCACTGTTCCTAGACCAGTTAACCCACTGTTCCTAGACCAGTTAACCCACTGTTCCTAGACCAGTTAACCCACTGTTCCTAGGCTGTCATTAAAAATAAGAATTTGTTCTTAACTGACTTGCCTAGTTAAATAAAGGTATAATTGTAGTAGTTAAATAAAGGTATAATTGTAGTAGTTAAATAAAGGTATAATTGTAGTAGTTAAATAAAGGTATAATTGTAGTAGTTAAATAAAGGTATAATTGTAGTAGTTAAATAAAGGTATAATTGTAGTAGTTAAATAAAGGTAAAGTTAATTAAAAATGTATATGTAACATACCTACTTGTAACTGACCACTAGGGGGCGCTGTACTATGCCTTGAACTGATAAAGAATACCAACGTGTTATTGTAAAAGATACACCCCTGTAAACATACCGATTAATGCTAAATGTTATTTTCTTTCATCCATAGCCGTCCCTGAATCTCCGTCACCCCCTATCGTTACGTCTGTAACCAGAGAAAGCGTCACCGTCGCCTGGACGGAGCCGAACTGGAATGGAGGAAGACCAGTCGTTGGATACCATCTTCAGATGAAGGACAAGAACAGCATCCTGTGGCAGACGGTTAACAAAACCGTTATCCGTGCCACACACTTCAAAGTGACCAATGTCATCGTTGCTGGTCTCATCTATGAGTTCAAGGTGGCAGCGGAAAACGCAGCTGGATGCAGTCCCCTTAGCAAGATCTCAGACGCTGTACTGGCCATTGATGCTTGTGGTAAGGCGACTTTCGTTACTTTCAGTAGTGGTTGGTCCATCACATTTCTCTATCACCTAGTGGTTGTCCATCACATTTCTCTATCACCTAGTGGTTGTCCATCACATTTCTCTATCACCTAGTGGTTGTCCATCACATTTCTCTATCACCTAGTGGTTGGTCCATCACATTTCTCTATCACCTAGTGGTTGGTCCATCACATTTCTAGTGGTTGGTCCATCACATTTCTTTATCGCCTAGTGGTTGTCACCTCACCTAGTGGTTGGTCCATCACATTTCATTTCTATCACCTAGTGGTTGGTCCATCACATTTCTTTATCGCCTAGTGGTTGGTCCATCACATTTCTTTATCGCCTAGTGGTTGTCCAGTGGTTGTCACACATTTCTTTCACCTAGTGGTTGTCCATCACATTTCTTATCACCTAGTGGTTGTGTCCATCACATTTCTCTATCACCTAGTGGTTGTCCATCACATTTCCATCACCTAGTGGTTGTCCATCACATTTCTATCACCTAGTGGTTGTCCATCACATTTCTTTATCACCTAGTGGTTGTCCATCACATTTCTTTATCACCTAGTGGTTGTCCATCACATTTCTTTATCGCCTAGTGGTTGGTCCATCACATTTCTTTATCGCCTAGTGGTTGTCCATCACATTTCTCTATCACCTAGTGGTGGTCCATCACATTTCTTCATCACCTAGTGGTTGTCCATCACATTTCTCTATCACCTAGTGGTTGTCCATCACATTTCTTTATCACCTAGTGGTTGTCCATCACATTTCTCTATCACCTAGTGGTTGTCCATCACATTTCTTTATCACCTAGTGGTTGTCCATCACATTTCTCTATCACCTAGTGGTTGTCCATCACCTAGTGGTTGTCCATTATCATCACCTAGTGGTTGTCCATCACATTTCTATATCACCTAGTGGTTGTCCATCACATTTCTATATCACCTAGTGGTTGTCCATCACAGTGGTTGTTCATTTCTATATCACCTAGTGGTTGTCCATCACATTTCTATATCACCTAGTGGTTGTCCATCACATTTCTATATCACCTAGTGGTTGTCCATCACATTTCCTATATCACCTAGTGGTTGTCCATCACATTGTCCATCACATTTCTCATATCACCTAGTGGTTGTCCATCACAGTGGTTTTCACCTATATCACCTAGTGGTTGTCCATCACATTTCCTATATCACCTAGTGGTTGTCCATCACATTTCCTATATCACCTAGTGGTTGTCCATCACATTTCCTATATCACCTAGTGGTTGTCCATCACATTTCCTATATCACCTAGTGGTTGTCCATCACATTTCCTATATCACCTAGTGGTTGTCCATCACATTTCCTATATCACCTAGTGGTTGTCCATCACATTTCCTATATCACCTAGTGGTTGTCCATCACATTTCCTCTATCACCTAGTGGTGGTTGTCCATCACATTTCCTATATCACAGTGGTTGTCCATCACCTATATCACCTAGTGGTTGTCCATCACATTTCCTATATCACCTAGTGGTTGTCCATCACATTTCTATATCACCTAGTGGTTGTCCATCATTTCATTTCACCTCCATCACATTTCCTATATATCACCTATATACCTAGTGGTTGTCCATCACATTTCCTATATCACCTAGTGGTTGTCCATCACATTTCCTATATCACCTAGTGGTTATATCACCTAGTGGTTGTCCATCACATTTCCTATATCACCTAGTGGTTGTCCATCACATTTCCTATATCACCTAGTGGTTGTCCATCACATTTCCTATATCACCTAGTGGTTGTCCATCACATTTCCTATATCACCTAGTGGTTGTCCATCACATTTCCTATATCACCTAGTGGTTGTCCATCACATTTCCTATATCACCTAGTGGTTGTCCATCACATTTCCTATATCACCTAGTGGTTGTCCATCACATTTCCTATATCACCTAGTCCATCACATTTCCTATATCACCTAGTGGTTGTCCATCACATTTCCTATATCACCTAGTGGTTGTCCATCACATTTCCTATATCACCTAGTGGTTGTCCATCACATTTCCTATATCACCTAGTGGTTGTCCATCACATTTCCTATATCACCTAGTGGTTGTCCATCACATTTCCTATATCACCTAGTGGTTGTCCATCACATTTCCTATATCACCTAGTGGTTGTCCATCACATTTCCTATATTTACAACTGTATTTGAACCTATAAATCTTTGTTGTTGTTGTTTGTTGTAGAGCCTCCGACCAACGTGCGGATCACTCACATCAGAAAGACTTCCGTCAGACTTGAATGGCTGAAGCCTACTTACGATGGTGGTAGCAAGGTAACGGGATACCTGGTTGAGAAGAAAGAGGGCGAAAGAGACAGGTGGACGAAGGCCAACTTAACCAACGTTTCTGACACACACTACACTGTGACCGAGCTGAACGAGTGTGTGGTTTATGAATTCAGAGTCGTGGCAAAGAATGCAGCGGGATCAGTCAGTAATCCGTCTGTCACTGCCGGCCCGGTGATGTGTGTGGACACGGACGCTTACGAAGGAGATTAGATGGTTTTATTTGATTTTTTAATTGTCAGAGGCTTCGTATTGTTGTGAAAAGTGGTCGAAGTCGTTCAATTTGCATTTGTTTTTTTTCTTTAAAAGTTGAGATTTACGTAATTGATGTGGTTACTGAAATAGCTATTTGTTTTGATTTGGTGATGATATTTCTGTTCTGATAGCTGATTTTAATAGCAGAGTAGATTTGATGTGCTTCAACTATTGTCTGACTGTTGGCACGTTTTCTACATTTGATTGGTTTTGATGTTTAACGGTTTAAGAGAAGAAATAGAAAGACAGAAGTGTGTCAGATAACGGTAGTGGTGTTGCCTCTACTCTCTCAGCAGGTAGCCTAGTGGTTAGAGTGGAGGGACGGCAGGTAGACTAGTGGTTAGAGTGGAGGGACGGCAGGTAGACTAGTGGTGTTGCCTCTACTCTCTAGAGTGGAGGGACGGCAGGTAGCCTAGTGGTTAGAGTGGAGGGACGGCAGGTAGACTAGTGGTTAGAGTGGAGGGGCGGCAGGTAGCCTAGTGGTTAGAGTGGAGGGACGGCAGGTAGACTAGTGGTTAGAGTGGAGGGGCGGCAGGTAGCCTAGTGGTTAGAGGGGAGGGGCGGCAGGTAGCCTAGTGGTTAGAGTGGAGGGGCGGCAGGTAGACTAGTGGTTAGAGTGGAGGGGCGGCAGGTAGACTAGTGGTTAGAGTGGAGGGACGGCAGGTAGACTAGTGGTTAGAGTGGAGGGGCTGCAGGTAGACTAGTGGTTGGAACGTTGGGTCAGTAACCAGCAGGTAGCCTAGTGGTTAGAGTGTTGGGCCAGTAACCAGCAGGTAGACTAGTGGTTAGAGTGTTGGACTAGTAAGCAGCAGGTAGCCTAGTGGTTAGAGTGTTGGGCCAGTAACCAGCAGGTAGACTAGTGGTTAGAGTGTTGGACTAGTAAGCAGCAGGTAGCCTAGTGGTTAGAGTGTTGGGTCAGTAACCAGCAGGTAGCCTAGTGGTTAGAGCGTTGGGCCAGTAACCAGCAGGTAGCCTATTGGTTAGAGCGTTGGGCCAGTTACCAGCAGGTAGCCTAGTGGTTAGAGCGTTGGGTCAGTAACCAGCAGGTAGCCTAGTGGTTAGAGTGTGGACCAGTAACCAGCAGGTAGCCTAGTGGATAGAGCATTGGGCCAGTAACCAGCAGGTAGCCTAGTGGTTAGGGTGTTGGGCCAGTAACCAGTAGGTAGCCTAGTGGTTAGAGTGTTGGACTAGTAACCAGCAGGTAGCCTTGTGGTTAGATTGTCGGACTAGTAACCAGCAGGTAGCCTAGTGGTTAGAGCTTTGGGCCAGTAACCAGCAGGTAGCCTAGTGGTTAGAGCGCTGGGCCAGTAACCAGCAGGTAGCCTAGTGGATAGAGCATTGGGCCAGTAACCAGCAGGTAGCCTAGTGGTTAGAGTGTTGGGTCAGTAACCAGCAGGTAGCCTAGTGGTTAGAGTGTTGGACTAGTAACCAGCAGGCCGTCATTATAAATACGATTTTTTTCTTAACTGATTTGACTAGTTAAATAAAGGTTTACTAAAAAATGTAATAAACCTCTCGGCCTCTGTCAGTCTCTGTCTTTCAATTTAATTTAAAGGGTGTCTCTCTTTCTCTCTCTCAATTGATTTTTCTCTCTCTCTCTCTCTCTCTTTCTCTCCTCTAATACCATTCCACTATAATTTGTGAATAATAATCAAGACAATAATAATAATAATAACAACATTAATACTAATAATCAATAACTATAACAACATTAATACTAATAATCAATAACAATAATAACAACATTAATACTAATAATCAATAACTATATTAACAACAGTAATACTAATAATCAATAACAGTATTAACAACAGTAATACTGTAACGGTTTTCTAGTGGTGATGAAGGAGAGTCGGACCAAACTGCAGCGTGTCGATTGCGATCCATGTTTAATATAACAAAGAAACACGAACTTACAAAAAACAATAAACGAAACCGAAACAGCCTATCTGGTGCAAACTAACAGAGAGTACACATAGGACACTAAGGACAATCACCCACGACAAACTCAAAGAATATGGCTGCCTAAATATGGTTCCCAATCAGAGACAACGATAAGCACCTGCCTCTGATTGAGAACCACTCCAGACAGCCATAGACCTTGCTAGATAACCCACTAAGCTACAATCCCAATACCACCACCAAAACCCCAAGACAAACACACCACAATTACAAAAACCCCATGCCACACCCTGGCCTGACCAAATACATAAAGATAAACACAAAATACTTTGATCAGGACGTGACAAATACTAATAATCAATAATAATAACAACAGTAATACTAATAATAGTAAGTAAATGACTGCTTAATATGCATATGTTGTTATTTAGTGTAACTCAGGCTATGGCAGGTAAATAACCATCTGGCTTCAAGAGGAGCCACTGCTCCTTCGCCCATCGACAGTTTATCGTTTTTCCTCTGGGTTTATTAATAAGATACAATTTTGAATAAATGTAGTAATTTCTTGGTGAGGAATAGTTCTCACAGGAAAGGATGTGCACCTCTGTTTCTACCTCCCGTTGTGCAGCAACCACAAACACAGCAGGTAGTCTAGTGGTTAGAGTGTTGGACTAGTAACCAGCAGGTAGCCTAGTGGTTAGAGCGTTGGACTAGTAACCAGCAGGTAGCCTAGTGGTTAGAGCGTTGGACTAGTAACCAGCAGGTAGCCTAGTGGTTAGAGCGTTGGACTAGTAACCAGCAGGTAGCCTAGTGGTTACAGCGTTGGGTCAGTAACCAGCAGGTAGCCTAGTGGTTAGAGTGTTGGACTAGTAACCAGCAGATAGTCTAGTAGTTAGAGTGTTGGACTAGTAACCAGCAGGTAGACTAGTGGTTAGAGTGTTGGACTAGTAACCAGCAGGTAGTCTAGTGGTTAGAGCGTTGGACTAGTAACCAGCAGGTAGCCTAGTGGTTAGAGCGTTGGACTAGTAACCAGCAGGTAGCCTAGTGGTTAGAGTGTTGGGTCAGTAACCAGCAGGTAGCCTAGTGGTTAGAGTGTTGGACTAGTAACCAGCAGGTAGTCTAGTGGTTAGAGTCTTGGACTAGTAACCAGCAGGAAGCCTAGTGGTTAGAGTGTTGGACTAGTAACTAGCAGGTAGTCTAGTGGTTAGAGTGTTGGGTCAGTAACCAGCAGGTAGCCTAGTGGTTAGAGCATTGGGCCAGTAACTGAAAGGTTGCTAGATCGAAGCCCCGAGGCAGTAATCAGCAGGTAGTCTAGTGGTTAGGGCGTTGGGCCAGTAACCAGCAGGTAGCCTAGTGGTTAGGGCGTTGGGCCAGTAGCCAGCAGGTAGTCTAGTGGTTAGAGCGTTGGACTAGTAACCAGCAGGTAGCCTAGTGGTTAGAGCGTTGGGCCAGTAACCAACAGGTAGTCTAGTGGTTAGAGCGTTGGGCCAGTAACCAGCAGGTAGCCTAGTGGTTAGAGCGTTGGGCCAGTAACCAACAGGTAGTCTAGTGGTTAGAGCGTTGGGCCAGTAACCAGCAGGTAGCCTAGTGGTTAGAGTGTTGGGCCAGTAACCAACAGGTAGTCTAGTGGTTAGAGCGTTGGGCCAGTAACCAGCAGGTAGCCTAGTGGTTAGAGCGTTGGGCCAGTAACCAACAGGTAGTCTAGTGGTTAGAGCGTTGGGCCAGTAACCAACAGGTAGCCTAGTGGTTAGAGCGTTGGGCCAGTAACCAACAGGTAGTCTAGTGGTTAGAGTGTTGGGCCAGTAACCAACAGGTAGCCTAGTGGTTAGAGCGTTGGGCCAGTAACCAACAGGTAGTCTAGTGGTTAGAGTGTTGGGCCAGTAACCAACAGGTAGCCTAGTGGTTAGAGCGTTGGGCCAGTAACCAACAGGTAGTCTAGTGGTTAGAGCGTTGGGCCAGTAACCAACAGGTAGTCTAGTGGTTAGAGCGTTGGGCCAGTAACCAGCAGGTAGCCTAGTGGTTAGAGTGTTGGGCCAGTAACCAACAGGTAGTCTAGTGGTTAGAGCGTTGGGCCAGTAACCAGCAGGTAGCCTAGTGGTTAGAGCGTTGGGCCAGTAACCAACAGGTAGTCTAGTGGTTAGAGCGTTGGGCCAGTAACCAACAGGTAGCCTAGTGGTTAGAGCGTTGGGCCAGTAACCAACAGGTAGTCTAGTGGTTAGAGCGTTGGGCCAGTAACCAACAGGTAGCCTAGTGGTTAGAGCGTTGGGCCAGTAACCAACAGGTAGTCTAGTGGTTAGAGCGTTGGGCCAGTAACCAACAGGTAGTCTAGTGGTTAGAGCGTTGGGCCAGTAACTGAAAGGTTGCTAGATCGAAGCCCCTGACAAGGTAAAAGTCTGTTGTTGCTCCTGAACAAGGTTGTGTTACAGCCTTAATCTAAAATTCATTAATCTAAACACAATCCCCCATAATCACTAAGCAAAAACTTTTTTTTTATTATTTTGCAAATGTATTAAAAATAAAAAAATAAAATATGACTTTTACTTCCGGTCAAAGTTTGGACACACCTTCTCATTCAAGGGGTTTTCTTTATTTGGACTATTTTCTTCTCTGTCTCTACCTCTATCTCTATCTCTGTCTCTATCTCTGTCTCTGTCTCTACCTCTGTCTCTATCTCTGTCTCTATCTCTGTCTCTATCTCTGTCTCTATCTCTGTCTCTATCTCTGTCTCTATCTCTGTCTCTACCTCTGTCTCTATCTCTGTCTCTATCTCTGTCTCTATCTCTGTCTCTGTCTCTACCTCTGTCTCTATCTCTGTCTCTACCTCTGTCTCTACCTCTGTCTCTATCTCTACCTCTGTCTCTATCTCTGTCTCTATCTCTGTCTCTGTCTCTACCTCTGTCTCTACCTCTGTCTCTATCTCTGTCTCTGTCTCTATCTCTACCTCTGTCTCTGTCTCTACCTCTGTCTCTACCTCTGTCTCTACCTCTGTCTCTACCTCTGTCTCTATCTCTATCTCTGTCTCTATCTCTACCTCTGTCTCTACCTCTGTCTCTACCTCTGTCTCTACCTCTGTCTCTATCTCTGTCTCTATCTCTACCTCTATCTCTATCTCTGTCTCTACCTCTGTCTCTATCTCTACCTCTGTCTCTATCTCTATCTCTGTCTCTATCTCTGTCTCTCTCTATCTCTGTCTCTATCTCTGTCTCTATCTCTGTCTCTATCTCTGTCTCTATCTCTGTCTCTGTCTCTGTCTCTACCTCTGTCTCTGTCTCTACCTCTGTCTCTATCTCTACCTCTGTCTCTATCTCTGTCTCTGTCTCTACCTCTGTCTCTACCTCTGTCTCTATCTCTATCTCTATCTCTGTCTCTATCTCTGTCTCTATCTCTGTCTCTATCTCTACCTCTGTCTCTGTCTCTATCTCTCTCTGTCTCTACCTCTGTCTCTATCTCTGTCTCTATCTCTACCTCTGTCTCTATCTCTGTCTCTACCTCTGTCTCTATCTCTGTCTCTGTCTCTATCTCTGTCTCTACCTCTGTCTCTACCTCTGTCTCTATCTCTCTATCTCTCTGTCTCTATCTCTGTCTCTATCTCTGTCTCTACCTCTCTCTATCTCTATCTCTGTCTCTACCTCTATCTCTGTCTCTGTCTCTCTACCTCTGTCTCTATCTCTACTCTCTCTCTCTCTGTCTCTATCTCTGTCTCTCTATCTCTGTCTCTATCTCTACTCTCTGTCTCTATCTCTGTCTCTATCTCTACCTCTGTCTCTATCTCTGTCTCTGTCTCTCTCTGTCTCTGTCTCTCTGTCTCTGTCTCTCTCTCTGTCTCTCTGTCTCTCTCTGTCTCTATCTCTACCTCTGTCTCTGTCTCTATCTCTGTCTCTGTCTCTGTCTCTGTCTCTGTCTCTACTCTCTGTCTCTATCTCTGTCTCTGTCTCTATCTCTACCTCTGTCTCTGTCTCTGTCTCTGTCTCTGTCTCTGTCTCTACCTCTGTCTCTACCTCTGTCTCTACCTCTGTCTCTATCTCTGTCTCTATCTCTACCTCTGTCTCTACCTCTGTCTCTATCTCTACCTCTGTCTCTATCTCTATCTCTGTCTCTATCTCTGTCTCTATCTCTCTCTCTCTGTCTCTATCTCTGTCTCTATCTCTGTCTCTCTGTCTGTCTCTGTCTCTGTCTCTGTCTCTGTCTCTGTCTCTACTCTCTGTCTCTACCTCTGTCTCTATCTCTACCTCTGTCTCTGTCTCTGTCTCTACCTCTGTCTCTATCTCTGTCTCTATCTCTCTCTATCTCTGTCTCTCTGTCTCTGTCTCTGTCTCTACTCTCTGTCTCTATCTCTGTCTCTACCTCTGTCTGTCTCTATCTCTGTCTCTATCTCTACCTCTGTCTCTATCTCTACCTCTGTCTCTATCTCTATCTCTGTCTCTGTCTCTACCTCTGTCTCTCTCTGTCTCTGTCTCTGTCTCTGTCTCTGTCTCTATCTCTGTCTCTATCTCTACCTCTGTCTCTGTCTCTGTCTCTATCTCTGTCTCTATCTCTGTCTCTATCTCTATCTCTACCTCTGTCTCTATCTCTGTCTCTATCTCTGTCTCTGTCTCTACCTCTGTCTCTATCTCTACCTCTGTCTCTATCTCTATCTCTGTCTCTATCTCTGTCTCTGTCTCTGTCTCTATCTCTATCTCTGTCTCTATCTCTGTCTCTATCTCTGTCTCTATCTCTGTCTCTATCTCTGTCTCTGTCTCTACCTCTGTCTCTACCTCTGTCTCTATCTCTACCTCTGTCTCTATCTCTGTCTCTGTCTCTACCTCTGTCTCTATCTCTGTCTCTATCTCTGTCTCTGTCTCTACCTCTGTCTCTATCTCTGTCTCTGTCTCTGTCTCTATCTCTGTCTCTATCTCTGTCTCTGTCTCTACCTCTGTCTCTATCTCTGTCTCTATCTCTACCTCTGTCTCTATCTCTACCTCTCTCTGTCTCTACCTCTGTCTCTACCTCTGTCTCTACCTCTGTCTCTATCTCTGTCTCTATCTCTGTCTCTATCTCTGTCTCTGTCTCTACCTCTGTCTCTACCTCTGTCTCTACCTCTGTCTCTATCTCTGTCTCTATCTCTACCTCTGTCTCTATCTCTGTCTCTATCTCTGTCTCTATCTCTGTCTCTATCTCTGTCTCTATCTCTGTCTCTATCTCTGTCTCTATCTCTACCTCTGTCTCTGTCTCTATCTCTGTCTCTATCTCTGTCTCTATCTCTCTCTGTCTCTGTCTCTGTCTCTATCTCTACCTCTGTCTCTACCTCTGTCTCTATCTCTGTCTCTATCTCTATCTCTACCTCTGTCTCTGTCTCTACCTCTGTCTCTGTCTCTACCTCTACCTCTGTCTCTATCTCTACCTCTGTCTGTCTCTATCTCTGTCTCTATCTCTACCTCTGTCTCTATCTCTGTCTCTATCTCTACCTCTATCTCTATCTCTGTCTCTATCTCTACCTCTGTCTCTATCTCTGTCTCTATCTCTACCTCTGTCTCTGTCTCTACCTCTGTCTGTCTCTATCTCTCTCTGTCTCTATCTCTACCTCTGTCTCTGTCTCTACCTCTGTCTGTCTCTATCTCTGTCTCTATCTCTACCTCTGTCTCTGTCTCTGTCTCTACCTCTACCTCTGTCTCTACCTCTGTCTCTATCTCTACCTCTGTCTCTGTCTCTACCTCTGTCTCTATCTCTACCTCTGTCTCTGTCTCTATCTCTACCTCTGTCTCTATCTCTGTCTCTACTGTCTCTACCTCTGTCTCTATCTCTGTCTCTATCTCTACCTCTGTCTCTGTCTCTACCTCTCTGTCTCTACCTCTGTCTCTATCTCTGTCTCTGTCTCTGTCTCCATCTCTATCTCTACCTCTGTTTCTATCTCTGTCTCTATCTCTGTCTCTATCTCTGTCTCTGTCTCTACCTCTGTCTCTATCTCTGTCTCTATCTCTCTCTGTCTCTACCTCTGTCTCTATCTCTGTCTCTACCTCTGTCTCTACCTCTGTCTCTACCTCTGTCTCTACCTCTGTCTCTATCTCTACCCCTGTCTCTATCTCTGTCTCTACCTCTGTCTCTATCTCTGTCTCTGTCTCTATCTCTGTCTCTATCTCTACCTCTGTCTCTATCTCTACCTCTGTCTCTACCTCTGTCTCTATCTCTGTCTGTGTCTCTACCCTGTCTCTATCTCTGTCTCTGTCTGTCTCTACCTCTGTCGCTGTCTCTATCTCTGTCTCTACCTCTGTCTCTATCTCTACCTCTGTCTCTACCTCTGTCTCTACCTCTGTCTCTATCTCTGTCTCTACCTCTGTCTCTACCTCTATCTCTGTCTCTATCTCTACCCTGTCTCTATCTCTACCTCTGTCTCTACCTCTACCTCTATCTCTATCTCTACCTTTGTCACTATCTCTGTCACTACCTCTGTCTCTACCTCTGTCTCTACCTCTGTCTCTACCTCTGTCTCTACCTCTGTCTCTACCTCTACGTGTCCCTGCATCTCTCCTCAGTGGGTCCTGCCAAGGAGAGAGATCTATCCTGCCAGTATCATCCTCCCTCCCGTTCTCCCTCCCTCCCACCCGGTGTGTTCTCACAGCTGGGCTGATAAGTCATCTTTAAGGAGTGGAGGACAGCTGATAAGTCACCTTTAAGAAGGAGGACAGCTGATAAGTCAGCTTTAAGGAGTGGAGGACAAATCTCTGGCTCTCAGACCAGAGTATGAATCAAAGGAACGGTGCATCTTGATTCGTCAAACCAGTTATTGGACTTGGAGGGCCCATTTAATGCTTTGACCTATGAGTCAGAATACCTGTATAACCCTCACCCTGCAGAATAACTGGACACCTGGCTGGGACTGTGTGTACAATATCAAGCATCTCAGAATAGTGGTGCTAATAGTAGACCTGATCCTAGATCACCACTCCTACACTGAGACCTGATCCTAGATAACCACTCCTACCCTGAGACCTGATCCTAGACCTGATCCTAGATCAGCACTCCTACCCTGAGACTTGATCCTAGATCACCACTCCTACCCTGAGACCTGATCCTAGATCACCACTCCTACCCAGAGACTTGATCCTAGATCACCACTCCTACCCTGAGACCTGATCCTAGATCACCACTCCTACCCTGAGATCTGATCCTAGGTCACCATCCCTACCCTGAGACCTGATCCTAGACCTGATCCTAGATCACCACTCCTACCCTAAGACCTGATCCTAGATCACCACTCCTACCCTGAGACCTGATCCGAGACCTGATCCTAGATCACCACTCCTACCCTGAGGCCTGGTCCTAGATCAACATTCCAACCCTGAGACCTGATCCTGACCTGATCCTAGATCACCATTCCTACCCTGAGACCTGATCCTAGATCACCACCTCTACCCTGATCCCTGATCCTAGATCACCACTCCTACCCTGAGACCTAATCCTAGATCACCACTCCTACCCTGAGACCTGATCCTAGCTCACCACTCCTACCCTGAGACCTGATCCTAGATCACCACTCCTACCCTGATACCTGATCCTAGATCACCACTCCTACCCTGAGACCTGATCCTAGATCACCACTCCTCCCCTGAGACCTGATCCTAGACCTGATCCTAGACCACCACTCCTACCCTGAGACCTGATCCTAGACCACCACTCCTACCCTGAGACCTGATCCTAGATCACCACTCCTACCCTGAGACCTGATCCTAGATCAGAATTCCTACTCTGGAACACTTGAGTTCATACAGTTGTTACCCATAAACACAAGGCTAGTCCTGACTCTCTCTAGGTAATAATTAGCATACGATGAAACAGAAGTACAGTAATTAGATGCATGCTAAGTACGTGCTTATGAATATTGATAGTGGTGCTGTAGTCCCCGAGGTGTTTTATTTCTGGGTTAAATGGAGGGAAGGGGGAGGGGGTATCCCTGCTTTACCCGAGGCTGTCACAAGACAAGAATCTAACCAGCAACTAGCCAACACTTCTGCAATAAAACTCCTGAAGTCCTAACTCATTCACTAATGTAATGCTTTTCTCAAAAGCCCTGATACACAATATACCCAACATTCAATTCTACCCAGCAACTAGCCTGTACTAGCCTTTCCAAACAACAACCCATTGATAGGGCTACACAATGTTGGAAACTCCAGAGACACCCAGTAACTACCATGTAACAACAACTCCTGGAATCTAGACACCCGGTAACTACCATGTAACAACAACTCCTGGAATCTAGACACCCAGTAACTACCATGTAACAATAACTCCTGGAATCTAGACACCCAGTAACTACCATGTAACAACAACTCCTGGAATCCAGAGACACCCAGTAACTACCATGTAACAACAACTCCTGGAATCTAGACACCCAGTAACTACCATGTAACAACAACTCCTGGAATCTAGACACCCAGTAACTACCATGTAACAACAACTCCTGGAATCTAGACACCCAGTAACTACCATGTAACAACAACTCCTGGAATCAGAGACACCCAGTAACTACCATGTAACAACAACTCCTGGAATCTAGACACCCAGTAACTACCATGTAACAACAACTCCTGGAATCTAGACACCCAGTAACTACCATGTAACAACAACTCCTGGAATCTAGACACCCAGTAACTACCATGTAACAACAACTCCTGGAATCTAGACACCCAGTAACTACCATGTAACAACAACTCCTGGAATCTAGACACCCAGTAACTACCATGTAACAATAACTCCTGGAATCTAGAGACACCCAGTAACTACCATGTAACAACAACTCCTGGAATCTAGACACCCAGTAACTACCATGTAACAACAACTCCTGGAATCCAGACACCCGGTAACTACCATGTAACAACAACTCCTGGAATCTAGACACCCAGTAACTACCATGTAACAACAACTCCTGGAATCTAGACACCCAGTAACTACCATGTAACAACAACTCCTGGAATCTAGAGACACCCAGTAACTACCATGTAACAATAACTCCTGGAATCCAGACACCCAGTAACTACCATGTAACAATAACTCCTGGAATCTAGAGACACCCAGTAACTACCATGTAACAATAACTCCTGGAATCTAGAGACACCCGGTAACTACCATGTAACAATAACTCCTGGAATCCAGACACCCAGTAACTACCATGTAACAACAACTCCTGGAATCTAGAGACACCCAGTAACTACCATGTAACAATAACTCCTGGAATCTAGAGACACCCGGTAACTACCATGTAACAACAACTCCTGGAATCTAGACACCCGGTAACTACCATGTAACAACAACTCCTGGAATCCAGACACCCAGTAACTACCATGTAACAACAACTCCTGGAATCTAGACACCCGGTAACTACCATGTAACAACAACTCCTGGAATCTAGACACCCAGTAACTACCATGTAACAACAACTCCTGGAATCTAGACACCCGGTAACTACCATGTAACAATAACTCCTGGAATCTAGACACCCGGTAACTACCATGTAACAATAACTCCTGGAATCTAGAGACACCCGGTAACTACCATGTAACAACAACTCCTGGAATCTAGACACCCGGTAACTACCATGTAACAACAACTCCTGGAATCTAGAGACACCCAGTAACTACCATGTAACAACAACTCCTGGAATCTAGAGACACCCGGTAACTACCATGTAACAACAACTCCTGGAATCTAGAGACACCCAGTAACTACCATGTAACAATAACTCCTGGAATCGAGACACCCAGTAACTACCATGTAACAACAACTCCTGGAATCTAGAGACACCCAGTAACTACCATGTAACAATAACTCCTGGAATCTAGAGACACCCGGTAACTACCATGTAACAACAACTCCTGGAATCTAGAGACACCCAGTGAAACAACTTCTCAGAGACATGTAACAACAACTCCTGTAAGGTACACACCCTCTACTGTAAATGCTTCCCACACAAAACTTCAGTCTTCTCAGAGACAGACACACCTGGTCACCTGCTGAAACAGTCTTCTCAGAGACAGACACACCAGGTCACCTGTTGAAACAGTCTTCTCAGAGACAGACACACCAGGTCACCTGCTGAAACAGTCTTCTCAGAGACAGACACACCAGGTCACCTGTTGAAACAGTCTTCTCAGAGACAGACACACCAGGTCACCTGTTGAAACAGTCTTCTCAGAGACAGACACACCAGGTCACCTGTTGAAACAGTCTTCTCAGAGACAGACACACCAGGTCACCTGTTGAAACAGTCTTCTCAGAGACAGACACACCAGGTCACCTGCTGAAACAGTCTTCTCAGAGACAGACACACCAGGTCACCTGCTGAAACAGTCTTCTCAGAGACAGACACACCAGGTGAAACAGTCACCTGCTGAAACAGTCTTCCCCAGAGACAGACACACCAGGTCACCTGCTGAAACAGTCTTCCCAGAGACAGACACACCTGTTGCTGTGTGGAAACAGTCTTCTCAGAGACAGACACACCAGGTCACCTGCTGAAACAGTCTTCTCAGAGACAGACACACCTGTTGCTGTGTGGAAACAGTCTTCTCAGAGACAGACACACCAGGTCACCTGCTGAAACAGTCTTCTCAGAGACAGACACACCTGTTGCTGTGTGGAAACAGTCTCTCAGAGACAGACACACCAGGTCACCTGCTGAAACAGTCTTCCCCAGAGACAGACACACCTGTTGCTGTGTGGAAACAGTCTTCTCAGAGACAGACACACCAGGTCACCTGCTGAAACAGTCTTCTCAGAGACAGACACACCTGTTGCTGTGTGGAAACAGTCTTCTCAGAGACAGACACACCTGTTGCTGTGTGGAAACAGTCTTCTCAGAGACAGACACACCTGTTAATGTGTGGAAACAGTCTTCTCAGAGACAGACACACCTGTTAATGTGTGGAAACAGTCTTCTCAGAGACAGACACACCAGGTCACCTGTTGAAACAGTCTTCTCAGAGACAGACACACCAGGTCACCTGCTGAAACAGTCTTCTCAGAGACAGACACACCTGTTGCTGTGTGGAAACAGTCTTCTCAGAGACAGACACACCAGGTCACCTGCTGAAACAGTCTTCCCCAGAGACAGACACACCTGTTGCTGTGTGGAAACAGTCTTCCCCAGAGACAGACACACCTGTTGCTGTGTGGAAACAGTCTTCCCCAGAGACAGACACACCAGGTCACCTGCTGAAACAGTCTTCTCAGAGACAGACACACCTGTTGCTGTGTGGAAACAGTCTTCTCAGAGACAGACACACCAGGTCACCTGTTGAAACAGTCTTCTCAGAGACAGACACACCTGTTGCTGTGTGGAAACAGTCTTCCCCAGAGACAGACACACCTGTTGCTGTGTGGAAGAGTTCTGTACAGGATATAAGAAATGATGACGTCACCTCCAGTACAATAGACCGGTGTCCTTTCCAGCTAACTGTCTCAGTGCCAAGATGTCAGGCTGGTGAATAGCTGCCAGTCTAGCTGATAGTCCCCAGGTTCTAGATCATAGATAAGGTGTGTGCCAAATGTCACTCACCCTATGGACCCTGCTCAAAACTAGTGAACTAGATAGGGAATAAGGTTGTCATTTTGGGACCAGGTTGTTAACTAGGTGCCAGTTTTTTTTATAGGTATTACAGAGAGATGAGGTGTGTGTTTCTGATTACATTATAATAAATTAATGACTATTAAAATCAGCCTTTCACCTGATGGTCACCTGGTATTACAGAGGTGTCCTTTCACCTGATGGTCACCTGGTATTACAGGAGGTGTCCTTTCACCTGATGGTCACCTGGTATTACAGGAGGTGTTGTTTCACCTGATGGTCACCTGGTATTACAGGAGGTGTCGTTTCACCTGGTGGTCACCTGGTATTACAGGAGGTGTCCTTTCACCTGATGGTCACCTGGTATTACAGGAGGTGTCCTTTCACCTGATGGTCACCTGGTATTACAGGAGGTGTCCTTTCACCTGATGGTCACCTGGTATTACAGGAGGTGTCCTTTCACCTGATGGTCACCTGGTATTACAGGAGGTGTCCTTTCACCTGATGGTCACCTGGTATTACAGGAGGTGTCCTTTCACCTGATGGTCACCTGGTATTACAGGAGGTGTCCTTTCACCTGATGGTCACCTGTCCTTTCACCTGATGGTCACCTGGTATTACAGGAGATGTCCTTTCACCTGATGGTCACCTGGTGTTACAGAGGTGTCCTTTCACCTGATGGTCACCTGGTATTACAGGAGATGTCTTTTCACCTGATGGTCACCTGGTATTACAGGAGGTGTCCTTTCACCTGATGGTCACCTGGTATTACAGGAGGTGTCGTTTCACCTGATGGTCACCTGGTATTACAGGAGGTGTCGTTTCACCTGATGGTCACCTGGTATTACAGGAGGTGTCATTTCACCTGATGGTCATCTGGTATTACAGGAGGTGTCCTTTCACCTGATGGTCACCTGGTATTACAGGAGATGTCCTTTCACCTGATGGTCACCTGGTATTACAGGAGGTGTCCTTTCACCTGATGGTCACCTGGTATTACAGGAGGTGTCGTTTCACCTGATGGTCACCTGGTATTACAGGAGGTGTCCTTTCACCTGATGGTCACCTGGTATTACAGGAGGTGTCCTTTCACCTGATGGTCACCTGGTATTACAGGAGGTGTCCTTTCACCTGATGGTCACCTGGTATTACAGGTGACCAACAGGACATAGTCAGATGATGTCTGACATAGGACATAGACAAATTAACTCTGACATAGGACATAGACAGATGAAGTCTGACATAGACCGATGAACTCTGACATAGGACATAGACAAATGAACTCTGACATAGGACATAGACAGATGAAGTCTGACATAGGACATAGACAGATGAAGTCTGACATAGGACATAGACAGATGATGTCTGACATAGGACATAGACAAATGAACTCTGACATAGGACATAGACAGTCAGACTGGTAATGAGTAACAGGGCTGTGACATCACAACCTCGTGGTTACTGGAACAATATGGGGTGTTTTTTTAAGGTCAACAGAGAACAATGGAACAATTAAACCACTGACTAACCACTAACTAACCACTAACTAACCACTAACTACCCTGTCAGGTGTTTTATTTAAGGTCAACAGAGAACAATGGAACAATTAAACCACCGACTAACCACTAACTAACCACTAACTACCCTGTCAGGTGTTTTATTTAAGGTCAACGGAGAACAATGTAGCCAAGTCATTAAACAAGTAAACTAACCACTAACTAACCACTAACTAACCACTAACTAATCACTAACTAACCACTAACTAACCTGTCAGGTGTTTTATTTAAGGTCAACGGAGAACAATGTAGCCAAGTCATTAAACGACTAAACTAACCACTAACTAACCACTAACTAACCTATCGGGTGTTTTATTTAATGACTAAACTAACTAACCTGTCATAAATGTGAATTGAAGAGAAAAACCTCTGTCTATCTCTCACAAACCCCTCCTCCCATGTACCATTGTTACTATAAATATCCTGGCCAGATCTTTCAACATCGAGTCTAAAAATAAAACATGCTATATCACTGTTTTCTCCCTCAGAAGAATGTTTCCTTGACTATGTCCTGGATGCCACCCTGTTCCCTATGTAGTGCACTACTTTTGACCAGGGCCCAAAATTAGTGCATTACATAGGGAATAGGGTGCCATAGGGCCCGGTCTAAAGTAGTGCACTATATAGGGAATAGGGTGTGATAGGTCCCGGTCTAAAGTAGTGCACTATGTAGGGAATAGGTTGCCATAGGTCCCGGTCTAAAGTAGTGCACTATGTAGGGAATAGGGTGCCCTTTGGGACGTAGGCCTTGTAAACATGCCATGGACGTAGATATGATGTTTGCTCCGCTTGCTTGTCTTATCCCATGTCTGTCGAGCGATAACTGTGTTTAACAGGGAGTCAGAGCTGCCAGGTGTTTACTACTACGTCTTACGTAGATAAAGCAGGATCTGGAAACACAGAACTTTACCTATTGATTAACTTCAATTTCACGTTTTAAAAGGTGCTCTTATATAATCGGCTCTGTGTAAACTCTGTTGTCGTTGTATGTGTCGAACTGCTTTGCTTTTACCTTGGCCAGGTTGTAGTTGTAAATGAGAACTTGTTCTCAACTGGTTTACCTGGTTAAATAAAGGTGAAATAAAATATGTCAGGCATTTTACAGTAGAAACCTACTACAAAAACAACAGACTTCTCAGATTTCACTGTGACTTTGTTCTTCCAGTGCATTCAGACACCGTTCCTGTTTCCACATCCTGTTGCATTATTATAATGGACGTCACAATTTCCTCGTCAGTCTACACACAATAATGGCAACGTGAAAACAAGTTTTTATAAATTTGTGCATAAGCCGATAAAACTGCCTTCTCCCAGTTCAAAACTAGTTCACTGTAATTCCCCTTACCTCCATGAAATGTGGGATCTGAGATTTGGCCAGACTCTCTGAGCCATTCTTCTCAATCTCTGCCATGGTGGCAGGCAGGCCAGAGTGGGACCCATCCATTTCCATCAGGCCTCCAGTCGAGTGGAACAGAGGACCACCGGACAGGCTACCAGGCATACCACCATTTTGGATCACAGAGATCTCGTTAGTCTTCATGGACAAGCCGTTGTGTTTCATTTAAAAAAATAAGAATAAAACAGAAATACCTTATTTACATCAGTATTCAGACCCTTTGTTATGAGACTCGAAATTGATCTCAGGTGCATCCTGTTAACATTGATCATCCTTGAGAAGTTTCTACAACTTGATTGGAGTCCACCTGTGGTAAATTCAATTGATTGGACATGATTTGGAAAGGCACTCACCTGTGTATATAAGGTCCCACAGTTGACAGTTCATGTCAGAGCAAAAACCAAGCCATGAGGTCAAAGGAATTGTCTGTAGAGCTCCGAGACAGGATGGTGGCGAGGCACATATCTGGGGAAGGGTACCAACACATTTCTGCAGCATTGAAGGTCCCCAAGAACACAGTGGTCTCCAGTGGTCTTAAATGAAATAAGTTTGGAACCACCAAGACTTCCTAGAGCTGGCCGCCTGACCAAACTGAGCAATCTGGGGAGAAGGGCCTTTGTCAGGGAGGTGACCAAGAACCTGATGGTCACTTTGACAGAGCTCCAGAGTTCCTCTATGGAGATGGGAGAACCTTCCAGAAGGACAACTATCTCTGCAGCACTCCACCAACCAGGCCTTTATGGTAGAGTGGCCAGACGGAAGCCACTCCTTAGTAAAAGGCACATGACAGCCCGCTTGGAGTTTGCCAAAAGGCACTTAAAGAATCTCAGACCAAACTCTTAGGCTTGAATGCCATGTGTCACATCTGGAGGAAACCTGGCACCATCCCTACAGTGAAGCATGGTGGTGGCAGCATCATGCTGTGGGGATGTTTTTCAGAGGCAGGGAATGAGAGACGAGTCAGGATCGAGGGAAAGATGAACGGAGCAAAGTACAGAGAGATCCTTGATGAAAACCTGCTCCAGAGCGCTCAGGACCTCAGACTGGGGTGAAGGTTCACCTTCCAACAGGACAACGACCCTAAGCACACAGCCAAGACAACGCAGGAGAAGCTTCGGGACAAGTCTCTGAATGTCCTTGAGTGGCCCAGCGGAGCCCGGACTTGATCGAACATCTCTGGAGAGACTTGAAAATAGCTGTGAAATGACGCTCCCCATCCAACCTGACAGAGCTTGAGAGGATCTCTGGAGAAGAATGGGAGAAACTCCCCAAATACAGGTGTGCCAAGCTTGTAGAGTCATAACCAAGAAGACTGGAGGCTGTAATCGCTGCCAAAGGTACTTCAACAAAGTACTTGGTCTGAATACTTATGAAAATGTAATATTTCCATTTTAATTTTTTATAAAGGTGCAAAAATTTCTACAAACCTGTTTTTGCTTTGTCACTATGTGGTATTGGGTGTAAATTGATGAGGAAAAAAACTATTTCATAAATGTTAGGAAACAAAATGTGGAAAAGGTCAAGGGCTCTGAATACTCCCTGAATGCTCTGTATACTGCATACGCTATAACCTGGTACATACAAAGGGTTTAGGTTAGCAGTTAGGGTTAGTAGTTAGGGTTAGTTAGTTAGGTTAGTAGTTAAGGTTAGTAGTTAGGGTTAGCAGTTAGGGATAGTAGTTAGGGTTAGTAGTTAGTAGTTAGGGTTAGCAGTTAAGGTTAGTAGTTAGGGTTAGCAGTTAGGGATAGTAAGTTAGTAGTTAGGGTTAGTAGTTAAGGTTAGTAGTTATGGTTAGTAGTTAGGGATAGTAGTTAAGGTTAGTAGTCAGGGTTAGTAGTTATGGTTAGCAGTTGTAGTTAGTAGTTAGGATTAGTAGTTATGGTTAGTAGTTATGGTTAGTAGTTAGGGTTAGCAGTTAAGGTTAGTAGTTAGGGTTAGCAGTTAGGGTTAGTAGTTATGGTTAGCAGTTAGGGTTAGTAGTTAGTAGTTAGGGTTAGTAGTTAAGGTTAGCAGTTATGGTTAGTGGTTAGCAGTTAGGGTTAGTAGTTAGGGTTAGTAGTTAAGGTTAGTAGTTATGGTTAGTAGTTAGGGATAGTAGTTAAGGTAAGTAGTCAGGGTTAGTAGTTATGGTTAGCAGTTAGGGTTAGTAGTTAATAGTTAGGGTTAGTAGTTATGGTTAGTAGTTAGGGTTAGCAGTTATGGTTAGCAGTTAGGGTTAGCAGTTAGGGATAGTAGTTAGGGTTAGCAGTTAGGGATAGTAGTTAGTAGTTAGGGTTAGGAGTTAGGGATATAAGTTAAGGTTAGTAGTCAGGGTTAGTAGTTATGGTTAGCAGTTAGGGTTAGTAGTTAGTAGTTAGGGTTAGTAGTTATGGTTAGTAGTTGGGGTTAGCAGTTATGGTTAGCAGTTAGGGTTAGTAGTTAGGGTTAGCAGTTAGGGATAGTAGTTAGTAGTTAGGGTTAGTAGTTAGGGTTAGCAGTTATGGTTAGTTAGTAGTTAGGGTTAGTAGTTAGGGTTAGGTAGTTAAGGTTAGGGTTAGCAGTTAGGGTTATGGTTAGCATTTAGGGTTAGTAGTTAGTAGTTAGGGTTAGTAGTTATGGTTAGTAGTTAGGATTAGCAGTTATGGTTAGCAGTTAGGGTTTAGTTAGGTTTAGTTAAGGTTAGCAGTTAGGGGTTAGCAGTTAGTAGTTAGTAGTTAGGGTTAGGTTAGGGTTAGTTTGGGTTAGCAGTTAGGGTTAGTAGTTAGGGTTACCCATTTAGTGGTTAGTAGTTAGGGTTGTAGTTAGTAGTTAAGGTTAGTAGTTAGGTTAGTAGCAGTTAGGGTTAGTTAGTCATGTTAGTAGTTAGGGTTAGTAGTAGGGTTAGTAGTTAGGGTTAGTAGTTAAGGTTAGGTTAGTAGTTAGGGTTAGTTAGTTAGTCAGGTTAGTAGTTAAGGTTAGTAGTCAGTTAGTAGTTAGGGTTAGTAGTTAGGGTTAGCAGTTAGGTTAGTAGTTAGGGTTAGCAGTTAGGGGGTTAGTAGTTAGGGGGTTAGTAGTTCAGTTTAGTAGTTAGTTAGTAGTTAGGGTTAGGTTAGTAGTTAGGGTTAGTAGTAGTTAGGGTTAGTAGTTAGGGTTAGTAGTTAGGTTAGTAGTTAGGGTTAGTAGTTAGGGTTAGTGGTTAGGGTTAGTAGTTAGGGTTAGTAGTTAGGGTTAGTAGTCAGGGTTAGTAGTTAGGGTTAGTAGTCAGGGATAGTAGTTAAGGTTAGTATTTAGGGTTAGTAGTTAGGGTTAGTAGTTAGGGTTAGTAGTCAGGATTAGTAGTTAGGGTTAGTAGTCAGGATTAGTAGTTAGGGTTAGTAGTCAGGGTTAGTAGTTAGGGTTAGTAGTTAAGGTTAGTGGTTAGGGTTAGTAGTTAGGGTTAGTATTTAGGGTTAGTAGTTGTGGTTAGGGTTAGTAGTTAACGTCAGTAGTTAGGGTTAGTGGTTAGGGTTAGTGTTGAACCTAAACCCATGTTATGGTAGAATGTGCTGAAGGTGTCTGAGTGTTGAACCTAAACCCATGTTGTGGTAGAATGTGTTGAAGGTGTGGTGTTTGTCTGAGTGTTGAACCTAAACCCATGTTGTGGTTGAATGTGCTGAAGGTGTCTGAGTGTTGAACCTAAACCCATATTGTGGTAGAATGTGCTGAAGGTGTCTGAGTGTTGAACCTAAACCCATGTTGTGGTAGAATGTACTGAAGGTGTGCTGTTGAACCTAAACCCATGTTGTGGTAGAATGTGCTGAAGGTTTCTGAGTGTTGAACCTAAACCCATGTTGTGGTAGAATGTACTGAAGGTGTGGTGTTGAACCTAAACCCATGTTGTGGTAGAATGTACTGAAGGTGTGCTGTTGAACCTAAACCCATGTTGTGGTAGAATGTGCTGAAGGTGTGGTGTTGAACCTGTCTATGAGGAATGTGAGGTATGTAGAGGCTGTTTACTCCGAGTCCCTCCCTGCTGTCTAATGTTTGATAGTCTCATTACTCTACCACCAGAACTAATACCATTACTAGAACCCTCTACCGCAGTCCCAAATGGCACCCTGTTCCCTACATAGTGCACTACTTTAGACCAGAGCCCAATGGCACCCTATTCCCTATATAGTGCACTAGTTTTGACCAGGGTAATGTGAGGAATGTACAGGCTGATTGCTCCAGGTCTCTCCCAAACAGCCCATCAGTCTAGTGTTAAATACTGAGGAAATTACTGTTCCCTCTTCGGACAGCTCTACTGATCCCTCTACCATACCCCCTCTACCATACCCCCTCTACCATACACCCTCTCATACCCCCTCTACCATACCCCCTCTACCATACCCCCTCTATGGACAGCTCTACTAATCCTTCTACCATACCCCTCTACCATACCCCCTCTACCATACACCCTCTCATACCCCCTCTACCATACCCCTCTACCATACCCCCTCTATGGACAGCTCTACTAAACCCTCTGCCATACCCCCACTACATACCCCCTCTTCCCTATATAGTGCACTACTTTTGACCAGAGCCCTGTGGACCCTGGTCTAAAGTAGTGCACTATTTAGCGAATAGGGTGCCATTGGGCTCTGGACTAATGTAGTGCACTATATAGGGAATAGGGCTCTGGTCTAAAGTAGTGCACTATATAGGGAATAGGGTCCCATAGGGCTATGGTCTATAGTAGTACCACTATATAGGGAATAGGGCTCTGGTCTATAGTAGTAACAATACATAGGGAATAGGGCTCTGGTCTATAGTAATACCACTATATAGGGAATAGGGCTCTGGTCTATAGTAGTACCACTATATAGGGAATAGGGCTCTGGACTAATGTAGTGCACTATATAGGGAATAGGGCTCTGGTCTAAAGTAGTGCACTATATAGGGAATAGGGTGCCATTGGGGACTTAGCATATATTTTTCCCTTCCCCCTCAGCAGTTATCTAAATCCCCTGGACTAAACTGACCTCTAGGGATAAACACACTGGAGTCCACTGGGCTGGACGGCCTGTAGATCTGGCACCATCAAATCAGGAGTCGACAACAGAAATGGAATGTAAAGAATTTAACAGCGCTGTGTGCTGTTATAAAGTTACGATACATCTTGTCTATACAGTTGCATTTGATCTTGTCTTCTCACTGACCTAGTGGAGGACATGCCATAGATCAATGTAGAGGTCCACTTGAAGACCAGGCCGATGACATGCTATAGATCAATGTAGAGGTCCACTTGAAGACCTAGTGGATGACATGCCATAGATCAATGTAGAGGTCCACTTGAAGACCAGGTGGATGACATGCTATAGATCAATGTAGAGGTCCACTTGAAGACCAGGTGGATGACATGCTATAGATCAATGTAGAGGTCCACTTGAAGACCTAGTGGATGACATGCTATAGATCAATGTAGAGGTCCACTTGAAGACCTAGTGGATGACATGCCATAGATCAATGTAGAGGTCCACTTGAAGACCTAGTGGATGACATGCTATAGATCAATGTAGAGGTCCACTTGAAGACCTAGTAGATGACATGCCATAGATCAATGTTAATAACATCAACACCATCACCATGTTAATAACATCAACACCATCACCATATAAATAACATTAACACCATCACCATAGTAATAACATTACACCATCACCATAGTAATAACATTAACACCATCACCATATAAATAACATTAACACCATCACCATGTTAATAACATTAACACCATCACCATATAAATAACATTAACACCACCACCATATTAATAACATTAACACCATCACCATAGTAATAACATTAACACCATCACCATATTAATAACATTAACACCATCACCATAGTAATAACATTAACACCATCACCATATAAATAACATTAACACCATCACCATATTAATAACATTAACGCCATCACCATAGTAATAACATTTACACCATCACCATATAAATAACATCAACACCATCACCATATTAATAACATTAACACCATCACCATAGTAATAACATTAACACCATCACCATATGAATAACATTAACACCATCACCATATTAATAACATTAACACCATCACCATATTAATAACATTAAAACCATCACATTGACTTGTGGAAAGCAGCCCTACTAGGACCAGCTACCCTCAACCCACTGGAGACCCCTGGGCTGGACAGGAGATATCTAAACTAATACAGCTACCCTCAACCCACTGGAGACCACTGGGCTGGACAGGAGGTATCTAAACTAATACAGCTACCCTCAACCCACTGGGCTGGACAGGAGATATCTAAACTAATACAGCTACCCTCAACCCACTGGAGACCACTGGGCTGGACAGGAGGTATCTAAACTAATACAGCTACCCTCAACACACTGGGCTGGACAGGAGATATCTAAACTAATACAGCTACCCTCAACCCACTGGGCTGGACAGGAGATATCTAAACTAATACAGCTACCCTCAACCCACTGGGCTGGACAGGAGATATCTAAACTAATACAGCTACCCTCAACCCACTGGGCTGGACAGGAGATATCTAAACTAATACAGCTACCCTCAACCCACTGGAGACCACTGGGCTGGACAGGAGGTATCTAAACTAATACAGCTACCCTCAACCCACTGGGCTGGACAGGAGGTATCTAAACTAATACAGCTACCCTCAACCCACTGGGCTGGACAGGAGATATCTAAACTAATACAGCTACCCTCAACCCACTGGGCTGGACAGGAGGTATCTAAACTAATACAGCTACCCTCAACCCACTGGAGACCACTGGGCTGGACAGGAGGTATCTAAACTAATACAGCTACCCTCAACCCACTACAGCTACCCTCAACCACTGGGCTGGACAGGAGATATCTAAACTAATACAGCTACCCTCAACCCACTGGAGACCACTGGGCTGGACAGGAGATATCTAAACTAATACAGCTACCCTCAACCCACTGGAGACCACTGGGCTGGACAGGAGGTATCTAAACTAATACAGCTACCCTCAACACACTGGGCTGGACAGGAGATATCTAAACTAATACAGCTACCCTCAACCCACTGGAGACCACTGGGCTGGACAGGAGGTCTCTAAACTAATACAGCTACCCTCAACACACTGGGCTGGACAGGAGATATCTAAACTAATACAGCTACCCTCAACACACTAGAGACCACTGGGCTGGACAGGAGATATCTAGAATAATAATGTCTTCGTCAGGTCTTTGACTGGTCAGGAGATATCTTGACTAATAATGTCTTCGTCAAGTCTTTGACTGATCAGGAGATATCTTGACTAATTCATGTCTTCATCAGGTCTTTGACTGGACAGGATCATATGTGTTTGCGTACGTCAGGTCTACACCTCGATGTGTTTCCTTCATTCAAGGTCATTGATATGTACCTACCCAAGACGAGAAGACTGGAACAACATCTAGAGTGTTTTTTTTTGGTGTTGTGAAACAATGAATAAATCACTAACCATCCTAGCTAAGTGAAGAAGACTGGTTCTCCTGCTGAGGAGCCAAGCTCCAAGTCATGGTATCAACCCAACCATTAATCAGATGTAGGGGGTTTTCCCCCTCCCAATAACATCATTCACTTTGACAACCGTTGAGATGTGTTTCACTTCAGCAACGTCAATCATGCAGACCTTGATTGCTAGCAGACACTTGGAGGACTGGCAGATTTTCCTCAAACTTCATCATGGATCTGAAGAGTAAACATGGACCCTAATTAGGCCATGCCTCCCAGGCTTCAGGCTGTGAGTTTGGGCCACATGTGTCCAAATGTTGTTGATTTTTTGCACCACTCTAGTAAACTCTGGGTCAAACCAGCCCAACACTGAAGGTCATGTCTATTAATCCACTTCAGTAAACTCTGGGCCAAACCAACCCAACACTGAAGGTCATGTCTATTGATCAGTAAACTCTGGGTCAAACCAGCCCAACACTGAAGGTCATGTCTATTGATCAGTAAACTCTATTCCAAACCAGCCCAACACTGAAGGTCATGTCTATTGATCAGTAAACTCTGGGCCAAAACAGCCCAACACTGAAGGTCATGTCTATTGATCAGTAAACTCTGGGCCAAAACAGCCCAACACTGAAGGTCATGTCTATTAATCCACTTCAGTAAACTCTGGGTCAAACCAGCCCAACACTGAAGGTCATGTCTATTGATCAGTAAACTCTATTCCAAACCAGCCCAACACTGAAGGTCATGTCTATTGATCAGTAAACTCTGGGCCAAACCAACTCACTCCACATCCCTTCTCCCACACCCCTCTCCCCATATCACCGTCAAGACACACCCCTCTCCCCATATCACCCTCAATACACACCCCTCTCCCCATATCACCCTCAATACACACCCCTCTCCCCATATCACCCTCAATACACACCCCTCTCCCCATATCACCCTCAATACACACCCCTCTCCCCATATCACCCTCAATACACACCCCCTCTCCCCATATCACCCTCAATACAAACCCCTCTCCCCATATCACCCTGTTGGGCCAAACCAACTCCCTCCACATCCCTTCTCCCACACCCCTCTCCCCATATCACCATCAATACACACCCCTCTCCTTCTCTGCCCACCCCAACACACACACACCTCCCCTCTAACCTCATCCACCTCCAACCCTGTTCCCCCAACATACACCCCTCTACCTCATCCCCCTCCAGCCCTGTTCCCCCAACATACATCCCTCTCCCCTCTCCCTCTCTACCTCGTCCCCCTCCAGCCCTGTTCCCCCAACATACACCCCTCTCCCTCTCTACCTCGTCCCCTTCCAGCCCTGTTCCCCCAACACACACCCCTCCCCCTCTACCTTGTCCCTCTCCAGCCCTGTTCCCCCAACACACACCCCTCTCTCCCTCTACCTCGTCCCCCTCCAGCCCTGTTCCCCCAACACACACCCCTCTCCCCCTCTACCTCGTCCCCCTCCAACCCTGTTCCCCCAACATACACCCCTCTCCCCCTCTACCTCGTCCCCCTCCAGCCCTGTTACCCCCAACACACACCCCTCTCCCCCTCTAGCTCGTCCCCCTCCAGCCCTGTTCCCCCAACATACACCCCTCTCCCCCTCTACCTCGTCCCCCTCCAACCCTGTTCCCCCAACATACACCCCTCTCCCCTCTACCTCGTCCCCCTCCAGCCCTGGTCCCCCAACATACACCCCCCCTCTCCCCCTACCTCGTCCCCCTCCCAGCCCTGTTCCCCCAACACACACCCCTCTCCCCCTCTCTAAACTTGGAACTGGAGAATCCTCCATAGTGCGTTGGTCATTAACTTCCCTTGCAGAAGGGGGGGAGGCTTTCCATTTGAGGGGATCTGAGGGAATTCTGTAAAAGATGGAGTGGGAGATGGGAGATGTGTTTTGTTATGTTGTTGTTGTCCTCCCATTTGGTTTTAGGGACCAAGAGCTCATACCTGCTCTCTGCTCATATGAAGTGAAGTTTGACTGGCAGGCTCACCTCTTCTGCCGGTAACCGCGGTAACGTGAGGCTCTTTAGTCCTAGTCTTTAGGGGGACAGGGGGACAGGAAGAGGACAGCCAAGAGAACAGCACACTTAGAAAGGTCAGAGGTCATGGTCCCTAGGGAAGAAAAAAACACAATGCAGCCTCTTGCTCCAACACAGCCGCCTACACACAGGCTCCGTCCCAGACGGAACACTATCCCCTTTATAGTGCACTACTTTAGAGCAGGTCCCGTAGGGCTTCTGGTCTAAAGTAGTGCACTACCCATAGGGCTTCTGGTCTAAAGTAGTGCACTACATCGGGGAATAGGGCCCCATCTGGGACATAAGCAGAGAGATCGTTCAGCGCAGGGGCCGAGCCAAGAGCTTGTCCAAATGACATGGCTTACATAACTCAGAACGCAGAACGCAACATACTGAAATCATCAGTGTTTTAAAAAGATTGATGATAAGATGATCATATTTACATATATTTCAAGTTTGTGTCACATGATTTTGTGGTCTTGAGTTGAAGTTCAGGTTTTCATTTTCATCCAGACAGATGTTCATGTTTGATGACTGGACAGGGTTTTGGCCGGAGAGGTCAATAAGAGGTCAATAAGACAATGAAACATGAGAAAGGAAGGAAAAACTGGACTCCAGATTTTTTTTAAATTTTATTTATTTTTTTACAGTTGAATTGAGTTGAAATTGTTGGATTGGATCCACGATGTATCCACAATCTGCTTGAGTCATATACATAATCACATTTTCACATTTACAGTGGTCTCACAGGTCCATAATGAAACACAGATAGTTCTTTATTTTGTCTGCTCAAGCAGTTTTCAGCTGTTTTAGGGAAGCCATGATCCCCTCTTTCTCCATCGGAGCAGACAGCAACAGTTGTTTTAGGGAAGCCATGATCCCCTCTTTCTCCATCGGAGCAGACAGCAACAGTTGTTTTAGGGAAGCCATGATCCCCTCTTTCTCCATCGGAGCAGACAGCAACAGTTGTTTTAGGGAAGCCATGATCCCCTCTTTCTCCATCGGAGCAGACAGCAACAGTTGTTTTAGGGAAGCCATGATCCCCTCTTTCTCCATCTCCATGATCCCCTCTTTCTCCATCGGAGCAGACAGCAACAGTTGTTTTAGGGAAGCCATGATCCCCTCTTTCTCCATCGGAGCAGACAGCAACAGTTGATCCCTCTTTTTAGGGAAGCCATGATCCCCTCTTTCTCCATCGGAGCAGACAGCAACAGTTGTTTTCATGATCCCCTCTTTCTCCATCGGAGCAGACAGCAACAGTTGTTTTAGGGAAGCCATGATCCCCTCTTTCTCCATCGGAGCAGACAGCAACAGTTGTTTTAGGGAAGCCATGATCCCCTCTTTCTCCATCGGAGCAGACAGCAACAGTTGTTTTAGGGAAGCCATGATCCCCTCTTTCTCCATCGGAGCAGACAGCAACAGTTGTTTTAGGGAAGCCATGATCCCCTCTTTCTCCATCGGAGCAGACAGCAACAGTTGTTTTAGGGAAGCCATGATCCCCTCTTTCTCCATCGGAGCAGACAGCAACAGTTGTTTTAGGGAAGCCATGATCCCCTCTTTCTCCATCGGAGCAGACAGCAACAGTTGTTTTAGGGAAGCCATGATCCCCTCTTTCTCCATCGGAGCAGACAGCAACAGTTGTTTTAGGGAAGCCATGATCCCCTCTTTCTCCATCGGAGCAGACAGCAACAGTTGTTTTAGGGAAGCCATGATCCCCTCTTTCTCCATCGGAGCAGACAGCAACAGTTGTTTTAGGGAAGCCATGATCCCCTCTTTCTCCATCGGAGCAGACAGCAACAGTTGTTTTAGGGAAGCCATGATCCCTCTTTCTCCATCGGAGCAGACAGCAACAGTTGTTTTAGGGAAGCCATGATCCCCTCTTTCTCCATCAGAGCAGACAGCAACAGTTGTTTTAGGAAGCCATGATCCCCTCTTTCTCCATCGGAGCAGACAGCAACAGTTGTTTTAGGGAAGCCATGATCCCCTCTTTCTCCATCGGAGCAGACAGCAACAGTTGTTTTAGGGAAGCCATGATCCCCTCTTTCTCCATCGGAGCAGACAGCAACAGTTGTTTTAGGGAATGATCCCCTCTTTCTCCCATGATCCCCTCTTTCTCCATCGGAGCAGACAGCAACAGTTGTTTTAGGGAAGCCATGATCCCCTCTTTCTCCATCGGAGCAGACAGCAACAGTTGTTTTAGGGAAGCCATGATCCCCTCTTTCTCCATCGGAGCAGACAGCAACAGTTGTTTTAGGGAAGCCATGATCCCCTCTTTCTCCATCGGAGCAGACAGCAACAGTTGTTTTAGGGAAGCCATGATCCCCTCTTTCTCCATCGGAGCAGACAGCAACAGCTGTTTTAGGGAAGCCATGATCCCCTCTTTCTCCATCGGAGCAGACAGCAACAGCTATTTTAGGGAAGCCATGATCCCCTCTTTCTCCATCGGAGCAGACAGCAACAGTTGTTTTAGGGAAGCCATGATCCCCTCTTTCTCCATCGGAGCAGACAGCAACAGTTGTTTTAGGGAAGCCATGATCCCCTCTTTCTCCATCGGAGCAGACAGCAACAGTTGTTTTAGGGAAGCCATGATCCCCTCTTTCTCCATCGGAGCAGACAGCAACAGTTGTTTTAGGGAAGCCATGATCCCCTCTTTCTCCATCAGAGCAGACAGCAACAGTTGTTTTAGGGAAGCCATGATCCCCTCTTTCTCCATCGGAGCAGACAGCAACAGTTGTTTTAGGGAAGCCATGATCCCCTCTTTCTCCATCGGAGCAGACAGCAACAGTTGTTTTAGGGAAGCCATGATCCCCTCTTTCTCCATCGGAGCAGACAGCAACAGCTATTTTAGGGACGCCATGATCCCCTCTTTCTCCATCGGAGCAGACAGCAACAGCTGTTTTAGGGAACGCCATGATCCCCTCTTTCTCCATCGGAGCAGACAGCAACAGCTGTTTTAGGGAAGCCATGATCCCCTCTTTCTCCATCGGAGCAGACAGCAACAGCTATTTTAGGGACGCCATGATCCCCTCTTTCTCCATCGGAGCAGACAGCAACAGCTGTTTTAGGGAAGCCATGATCCCCTCTTTCTCCATCGGAGCAGACAGCAACAATTGTTTTAGGGAAGCCATGATCCCCTCTTTCTCCATCGGAGCAGACAGCAACAGCTATTTTAGGGACGCCATGATCCCCTCTTTCTCCATCGGAGCAGACAGCAACAGCTGTTTTAGGGAAGCCATGATCCCCTCTTTCTCCATCGGAGCAGACAGCAACAGTTGTTTTAGGGAAGCCATGATCCCCTCTTTCTCCATCGGAGCAGACAGCAACAGCTGTTTTAGGGAAGCCATGATCCCCTCTTTCTCCATCGGAACAGACAGCAACAGCTATTTTAGGGAAGCCATGATCCCCTCTTTCTCCATCGGAGCAGACAGCAACAGCTGTTTTAGGGAAGCCATGATCCCCTCTTTCTCCATCGGAGCAGACAGCAACAGCTGTTTTAGGGAAGCCATGATCCCCTCTTTCTCCATCAGAGCAGACAGCAACAGCTGTTTTAGGGAAGCCATGATCCCCTCTTTCTCCATCGGAGCAGACAGCAACAGCTGTTTTAGGGAAGCCATGATCCCCTCTTTCTCCATCGGAGCAGACAGCAACAGCTGTTTTAGGGAAGCCATGATCCCCTCTTTCTCCATCGGAGCAGACAGCAACAGCTGTTTAGGGAAGCCAGGATCCCCTCTTTCTCCATCGGAGCAGACAGCAACAGCTGTTTTAGGGAAGCCAGGATCCCCTCTTTCTCCATCGGAGCAGACAGCAACAGCTGTTTTAGGGAAGCCATGATCCCCTCTTTCTCCATCGGAGCAGACAGAAACCATCGGCAACAGACTTACTGTATTATACAGTAACAGTGCTGTAAATTATTAGGGATAATCCCACGGCCAAGTTCCCTGCAAATACCAGTACGTGTTAGCAAAACAGTGTATTATCTAGAACTATATATATCAGTGTTATGGCTAAACTAAGTGTTCTCAGACTCTATATATATATCAGTGTTATGGCTAAACTAAGTGTTCTCAGACTCTATATATATATCAGTGTTATGGCTAAACTAAGTGTTCTCAGACTCTATATATATATCAGTGTTATGGCTAAACTAAGTGTTCTCAGACTCTATATATATATCAGTGTTATGGCTAAACTAAGTGTTCTCAGACTCTATATATATATATATCAGTGTTAATGGCTAAACTAAGTGTTCTCAGACTCTATATATATATATCAGTGTTATGGCTAAACTAAGTGTTCTCAGACTCTATATATATATATATATATATATATATATATATATATATCAGTGTTATGGCTAAACTAAGTGTTCTCAGACTCTATATATATATATCATTGTTATGGCTAAACTAAGTGTTCTCAGACTCTATATATATATATATCAGTGTTATGGCTAAACTAAGTGTTCTCAGACTCTCTATATATATATATCAGTTTTATGGCTAAACTAAGTGTTCTCAGACTCTATATATATATCAGTGTTATGGCTAAACTAAGTGTTCTCAGACTCTATATATATATCAGTGTTATGGCTAAACTAAGTGTTCTCAGACTCTATATATATATCAGTGTTATAGCTAAACTAAGTGTTCTCAGACTCTGGCCTCCTACCTTCCTTTTCCTTCTCTACTGACGACCCTGAACTGGCTGAGGTCATCTTTCCTGGCTACTGGTGTAGGACAGGAGGGAGATTTTGAGAGAGAGGAGAGGAGAGGGGAGGAGGGGAGGAGGAGAGGAGAGGAGAGGAGAGGGAGGAGGGGAGGGAGGAGGGGAGGGGGAGGGAGGGGGGGAGAGAGAGGAGAGGAGGGGAGGGGAGAGGAGAGACACAGGAAGGGCTTCTACAAAGAACAGGGGATGATTTTCACACTGAGGATAACTGAGATCCAAGAACACAATTAAGAGACCAGGTATGAACTCATAGAAAAACTCAGAGAGGAAAAGACAGACCCAGTCTGGCTCTGCTCTCTGTTCAGTATTCCAAAGGGACATGATGAATCGTAGGATCTGTGAGGATATGAATGGAACTAGTAACAGAACTGTCACGGAGGATGTAAGGCTTCCCCTTGGTGTCTGGAAGCTCTTCAATGGATGGACTTTTCTGTGGAGTCAGGACTGATACACTAGTATTCACATGAATACACACGCTCTCTCTGTCTCTCTGTCTCTCTGTCTCTGTCTCTCTGTTTCTGTCTCTCTGTCTCTCTGTCTCTCTGTCTCTGTCTCTCTCTCTCTGTCTTCTCTTGAGAGCCATGTCTGCCTACGACG